>NC_069503.1:342980319-343280319 GCF_027579735.1 Bombina bombina
CACACCATGTACACAAAGGGCTCGATTTATCAAGCCTCTACGGCAGCAAGTTCTCTCAAGAACTTGCTCGCCGTGATTTATCAAGCAGCGGTCACCAGACCGCTGCTTCCCTATGCTCTTTGCGACCTCTAAGGTGGCGAAATTCAATCTCCTTGGTCGAGTCCGACAGCTCCTGCCCGCGCGTGATTGACTGTGCGCGGGCAGGATTGCACACGAGCGCAAAATTGCGCTTGTGTGCAATGTTAGTTACCTGTGGGTAATTTCGCCCCGCCACAGGCGAGCTGAGGCGTACAGGGGCATGTATACGCCCCCCCGTACGCCTCAGCGTTGATAAATCTAGCCCACAGTCCTTAAGGCACTGGCACACAGCTTTAAAGGGATAGATAGGCCACTCTACATGATTGATAGGCACTGTTACAATACACAGCTTTAAAAAAAAAAAAAAAAAGTCTTAAAAAGGGGCCGCTCATAGCATGCACACAACACATAAGATGAGATCATAGCAAATCTAAGTTAAATAAAAATGGCATTATTTATTTTGTTTAGTACAAAAACAAAAAAAAGTGTTAACCTAAAGCAAACGGTGCTGTTCTTGAGTGTTGTGTATGGTTTTCATGAAGAAGACATAGAAATAAAGATAAGTTTACCATTTGATACTTACTTGCATACTCATAAACCTGCGATCAATTTTCATAAGTGCACAAAAGATTGTATTAGAACACACCAAAATGTTGTATCTTGCAAATGTGATTTAGTTTACATAAAACAATGCATGTTACAGTGTTAGCGTGCAGCGTATACAATAAAAAATAAGGCATTTCTTTGAAAAAAAAAATTCTGCAAACCATTACTCAGAATACGTGTTAGGATTGTAAAATCCAATGCTGTACAACACACGTTCTCTCAGTGGCGCCAAATCCGTGCACAGCATTGCTGCCAAGTATATGAACACGTGCATCTAATATGCAGAAAGCTACAGAGTACAGCACATAACGTGCACGTAGGGTCTCACCTGAACTTTAGCGGCTCTCTTCATGATTACAAAGTCGCGGGTGTTACGAACAGTAATTTTGTGACAGATGTGCAATGTTCCAGTCCCAGAAGCCACCCGAAAAGAAGAAGTGGGCAGTGGCAGCTGTAGAGAAATTTGTCAAACAGGAAGCAAAGAAACACCCTCCGGTCTCATTATCAACACCCTCTTAGCCGTGTGCTGTGAGTAACTAATACGTTAACTCCTCCCAGGGGTAGTAATATATGAAAACTCCTCCTGCCTCTATTGCTTTCATTTGTTCAGAGAGTTACTTTACTTACACAGGCAGAATAGGTTTTTTTAGCTGCTGGAGGGCATTAAAATTATACATTTGTTGCAGATGGTTGAGTGTATGCATGCAAATTAGTTTAGTAATCAATGTGTTTTAATACAATTTGGTCGGACAAACTATTTACATTTTAAAGTTACATTTTCATATAAACAACGCTGTAACTTTTATTAAAAATTTTTTTTTTAATAATGTTTTGAGTTATAACATGGTTTGTAAATTATTTTTATTTTTTTATATAAAGGCATGTTGTTTCCCTAATTTAATATGTAAGCACCAGTAGTTAAAGGGCCAGTAAGCCCACCAAATAAGGTTATATATTAATGCACACAGTGCAGAATTATATAACATTAGCCTAGCGCCACGTTTCTAAAGCAGAGTATAGCAAAGATATTTACCTATGATAATCTATTTTTCAGAACGCCGCTCCTGGCTCTACTGAGCGGGTCTGTTTTTTACCTAAGCGCATCGGGCACGCTGTCTAGTCACAGCACGCCCGATCGCGCCATTAAACTGAATGTGCTTGCTCCCGCTCTGGTATGGTAGCAAGAGCGAGCTACATTCAGTTTAATTGCGCGATCGGGCTTACTGGCCCTTTAAAGCAGCAGAGTTTGCACCTCTCCTCAGTTTTCATGGAAATGAGTGTGCGATCTTGTGCTATCAGTCTGACACGCACGTGAATACACTTTAAAAACTATTAAGACAAGAACAGATAATATATACTAAGCAATATCTTATCAAGGCAAGTGCCACAAATTTATGTTCCTAGATCTAGATACAATACTGTGAATTAACAGAGTAGGCCCGGGAGAGAGGAGGAGCACACCAATCACAGTGTTTGTAAGTGGCTTAAGGCCAACTGTTCCCTTCGTAAGACTATATTCCATTATAGCCACCTCCTATTTGACAAATACACCCCTCTTGTCCCCTTCACCAATAAATACACAACACCGTTTGCAGACATCCCAACCTGCAAAAACTCATTTCAGGGAGGTGGCACCACCACCCCACTCCTCCCAGGTATATATTGGACACCTTGAAACCCTAAATAAGATAGAGACTTATCATTAAAGTAGCTACCCACTAAAGTCACATTAAAAAAAAGTAGCTTTATTGCACAACCACATACAACAAACCTATTTTCCAGTGATCATATGCTTGTTGAATGCTTAAATATTTTAAATACGAAGTTTAATTATTTGCAGTAAATAAGGTAGTATTTGTGTTTTATTTTATTAAAATCAGTGGGGGGGGGGGGCTTTTTGGTTACTGATGCAAGCTTTGAGGGTTCTATAACGTCCCAGCAACTAAAGGCATTCCTTAAAGAAACACTTTTCTGGATTTGTGCCACATTGGATCATGGTACTTGGAGTATCAGGGAGATCGCATTCCATTTGCTGGCATCAGGGAGCAGTTATTACAATCAGGGAGACTCCCTGAACTTCAGGGAGAGTTGGGATGTCTGCGTTTTAGTGGCGAAATTTGTAAAGGTCACTTTATTTATATACACACATCAGTAACGGCAATGAGTCCCCTAACTAAACCCCCCTTAATTGTGTCAGACTTGACAATTAATACCAAATTGTTCTCAAAACATGGAGGGAGCCCGCGCTCCCCCAGCCAGCATATTATGTGCTTAAGTTACACTGCACCAAACGCTACATTGCGCATGTGGAAACTTTTTTACCGGCTCGCCCGTCGGAGTCATAGGCCTATCATTCCACTTATGCCCTGTGCGTTACTCAGTCAAACCGTGCACCAATACTGGCTGCTAATTACCGCCACCACTAACCAAAACAAAAAAGAGGGGACTCTTTTGCCACCACCTCATCGCCATATTCCTAACTTTGCCTAACTGTGACCTTTACTTACCATGCTCTGCAAGGTGACCCTTATATCTTCCAGAAAGATATCTAAACCGCTATCCGATAGGTGTACCCCGTCCGGCCTGTACAGTGCTGCACAATCCGCCTTTATTCTTCCATGTGCCGCCCATCCATGCCTTTCTGGCCCGTGCAGGGTCATGATAAATTTTGTAACCGCACTATTAATTATTTTCCTTGCCCGGAATGCTCCCCTCTGTGACTACACCACCCCAGGTCTGCCTTGATATTATGGGGGACCAAACTAGTCTAAGATGTTTCCATTTAGTAGTAAGCCACTGTATGTCCGACTTGATGGCTGCGATCAAATCTATTGCCAATATCCTATGTCGTTTCCCCCCAAGTGAATTACTATGATGTCCGGGCCCCCCCATCTTGCCGCTGCCTGGTTAATTGTCTGCGTAAGGTGCTCCCATCTCATGCCTCTCCTCCCTAGCCGTCTTATTGACACTTTGCTAAGGTGGAAGCCCAATTGTTGGTAATTATCCTTTGCCACCCTAACCGCTGCCCAGTGTATGTAGGAGTGCCCCACTATCCATACTCTCACCGCCCTCTCCCTTTTCGCCTGTATGGAAACAAAGAAGACAGTGAAACATTACCGCCTAACAATTGTTAAAGATTAAAGGGACACTGAACCCAAAATTTTTCTTTTGTGATTCAGATAGAGCATGCAATTTTAAGCAACTTTCTATTTTACTCCTATTAGCAAATGCTCTTCATTCTCTTGGTATCATTATTTGAAAAGCAAAAATGTAAGTTTAGATGCCGGCCCATTTTGGTGAACAACCTGATTGGTGGATACATTCATCCACCAATAAACAAGTGCTGTCCAAGGTCCTGGACTTTCTTTTTCAAATAAAGATAGCAAGATAATGAAGAAAAATTGATAATAGGAGTAAATTAGAAAGTTGCTTAAAATTGCATGCTCTATCTGAATTACAAAAGAAAAAATTTGGGTTCAGTGTCCCTTTAAGCCTCCCCTGAATATGAATATTTGTCATTTTTCCCGAAACAACAAACAAACCCCAATTTTTTTTTTAAATTTTTTTTTTTTTAATGATCGTACGTATGATTTTAAACAGTTAGACCTCCACCTGCCTAGCTTCTTAATCTGCTCCTCTGTTGCGCCACTTAAAGGGACACTAAACCCAAAAAATTTCTTCCATGATTCAGATAGAGCTTGCAATTTTAAGCAACTTTCTAATTTACTTCGATTATCAATGTTCTTCGTTCTCTTGCTATCTTTATTTGAAAAAGAAGGCATTTAAGCTAAGGAGCCAGCACATTTTTGGTTCCGAAACCATGGACAGCATTTGTTTATTGGTGCTGTCCAATCAGCAAGGATATAGAAGGGGGTGGAGGTGAGCGCCAAAAAAGGCTGAGGTAGGGAATGGGGACACCTGTTAGGCTGATAGAGAGGTGCCCACAATGTGGGTTCTCTTGATGACGATGGTGGAGTAGATGTACAAATAGTCTAATAACTATAAATTGGTTATGTAAACTTAAAAATGTATATCAATGTTTAATACACACAAAATGTTAAAATATCTGTGATCTTCTTAAAAACATACACAATCATAAAAATAAAAATAACAGTCATATAAAATCATGGATCCATGTTACAATAAGATAAATTCAAAAAATGGGAATGCACAATAAAACCTTTTAGCAAAGATTGATCTGATAGACCAAGTGTCCTAATTAGGCCAAGTGTCCTAATTAGAGTAGTACATTTTGGAACAGTCCAGATGGTGATGAATGTTCTTATGGTTATGTTTATCCAATTAAATCGCAATATGGCAAAAAATTAATATCTTTGTCAGTGACCAATTCTGAAAAAATTCCAAAGCAGTGTGTGTCCTGTGCCTGAAAAAGTGAAAAATGAAAAATACTAAAAATGTGAAAAATAATGTGATCACTTGATGTGAAAAAAATGGAGAAAAAAAAAAAAAAAAAAATTGGAGAAAAAAATTAGAAAAATTGGAGAAAAAAATAGTAATAATATGTGACCTTGTAAAAAATGTGAGAATCCTCAAGTTAATGTAGCAAAAAGTAAGTCTTTCAAAGGTGGTTAAAAAAGTGTCCAATGTGATATAGTGATTTCTGTGCAATGAAGTTGTCGCTCAGTTTGATGCAATAAAAAACAAGTAACACTGTGCAAAAACCTGTAAAGAAAACAAACAATACTATAATATATACAAACTGTTAAGTGGGTATATCAGTATTATGCTTACTCAAATCAGTCGACGCGTTTCGGCCATGTACTCCTGTCCTTTATCAAGACTAACATTGTGAGTAAGCTGAGAGAATTTATAGGAGCTGTTGCTAATGTTTGGGTGCCAAAAAGCTAGTAGGCCACGCCCCCTTCCTGTTAGATGCATTGTGGGTATGGGCAAGAGTTTCGTTTTAAATTGTGCTGTTAAAAAGTTAAAATATTAATTTATGATTCTTAGCTATTATTGTGTTCTTAGGGCCATTCCTATTTGGGCTATTTCCTTTGCCTGTGTGCCCTTAGTTGACATACTTAGGATGATAGATTTGTATTCCACCTACACTTCCGGTTTCGCTAGTGTTTATTGTGTTTACTTCTGGTTTTTCTTTTTGTTTACTAATATTGGCTCATATCTTGTGAGTAAATGATGCTGTCATACTTCGATAGCTCTCTATTTATTTGTTGACCTAACTCCCTTTGTATGTCATATGGCGGCTATTGTTGTCATTTAGCTAAGGCTTCCAGTCTTTACTTTCATTCTTTCTCTATGTTACTTCTGTTAAGCACATAATTATACTTTCCGGTTAGCGCATATTAGCACTTCCTAATATGCGCTAACCGGAAGTATAATTATGTGCTTAACAGAAGTAACATAGAGAAAGAATGAAAGTAAAGACTGGAAGCCTTAGCTAAATGACAACAATAGCCGCCATATGACATACAAAGGGAGTTAGGTCAACAAATAAATACAGAGCTATCGAAGTATGACAGCATTATTTACTCACAAGATATGAGCCAATATTAGTAAACAAAAAGAAAAACCGGAAGTAAACACAATAAACACTAGCGAAACCGGAAGTGTAGGTGGAATACAAATCTATCATCCTAAGTATGTCAACTAAGGGCACACAGGCAAAGGAAATAGCCCAAATAGGAATGGCCCTAAGAACACAATAATAGCTAAGAATCATAAATTAATATTTTAACTTTTTAACAGCACAATTTAAAACGAAACTCTTGCCCATACCCACAATGCATCTAACAGGAAGGGGGCGTGGCCTACTAGCTTTTTGGCGCCCAAACATTAGCAACAGCTCCTATAAATTCTCTCAGCTTACTCACAATGTTAGTCTTGATAAAGGACAGGAGTACATGGCCGAAACGCGTCGACTGATTTGAGTAAGCATAATACTGATATACCCACTTAACAGTTTGTATATATTATAGTATTGTTTGTTTTCTTTACAGGTTTTTGCACAGTGTTACTTGTTTTTTATTGCATCAAACTGAGCGACAACTTCATTGCACAGAAATCACTATATCACATTGGACACTTTTTTAACCACCTTTGAAAGACTTACTTTTTGCTACATTAACTTGAGGATTCTCACATTTTTTACAAGGTCACATATTATTACTATTTTTTTCTCCAATTTTTCTAATTTTTTTCTCCAATTTTTTTTTTTTTTTTTCTCCATTTTTTTCACATCAAGTGATCACATTATTTTTCACATTTTTAGTATTTTTCATTTTTCACTTTTTCAGGCACAGGACACACACTGCTTTGGAATTTTTTCAGAATTGGTCACTGACAAAGATATTAATTTTTTGCCATATTGCGATTTAATTGGATAAACATAACCATAAGAACATTCATCACCATCTGGACTGTTCCAAAATGTACTACTCTAATTAGGACACTTGGCCTAATTAGGACACTTGGTCTATCAGATCAATCTTTGCTAAAAGGTTTTATTGTGCATTCCCATTTTTTGAATTTATCTTATTGTAACATGGATCCATGATTTTATATGACTGTTATTTTTATTTTTATTTTTATGATTGTGTATGTTTTTAAGAAGATCACAGATATTTTAACATTTTGTGTGTATTAAACATTGATATACATTTTTAAGTTTACATAACCAATTTATAGTTATTAGACTATTTGTACATCTACTCCACCATCGTCATCAAGAGAACCCACATTGTGGGCACCTCTCTATCAGCCTAACAGGTGTCCCCATTCCCTACCTCAGCCTTTTTTGGCGCTCACCTCCACCCCCTTCTATTTTCTATTTTATATTGGGTACACTAGGGACCCGCTGAGGAGAGCTAGAGGTATTCCCTATCCCCTTTCCCTTCTGTCATCTGCGCAGGATATACATCCTTATCGTCAATCAGCAAGGATAACCACGGTTGTTCACCAAAAATGGGCCGGGATCTAAGCTTACATTCTTGCTTTTCAAATAAACATACCAAGAGAAAGAAGAAAATTTGATAATAGGAGTAAATTAGAAAGTTGCTTAAAATTGCATGCTCTACCTGAATCACGAAAAAATTTGGGTTCAGTGTCCCTTAGGGCTCTATTTATCAATCATTTGGGGAATTCTCCTTTCTGTTCTCCTATCAGTTCTAAACAGCTCTCCTTAGGAGAGGAGTACATGTGCGCCCATATTTATCATAAAAAAGTAGTTTTTTCTCCATGGGAGAGCTGAGGAGAGCTGGGGAGAACTAATGATAAATTTCTCCAGTCGGATTAGTATCTTCTCCTTATTTATCACTAAAAATAAGCAACTATTCTCCATGTCAATCATATATAAACCAATAGAAATCTTTATACAGCCTTCCTAGTAGCTTTGTTAACGCCCCTCTTCAGCAAACTTTCATATATGAAATAGATCTACATTTTCATTGTTTTTGTGCTTCAATTTTAGCGCTTTTTTATATCTTATTTTTATGCCCCAATAGATATCATTTTTGTGCTCTGTTATATATTATTTTGGTGCTCCATTATATATTTTTTTTTTACTCCATCATAAATTATTATTGCGCTCCAATAACCATTATTATTGTGCTTTGTTATAGATAATTTTTTAACCTTGTAGAGCCCTTTTTGTGTGTGTAACTGCTTCTACAACTGGTAGAGAATAGATTTCTAATGCTGTTCTCCACTGTAGCTATGGAGAACTTTAAGGTAGGAACTTGCAGGAGAACTTTCAGTCCTCCACAGGAGAATATAAATGATAAATTTGTAACTAGGAGAATTATTAGGAGAACTATATGAAATACGACTAAAAAGATCTAATGTAACCCTTTTTTTGGAGAACATGTTCTCCAAGGAGAGTTAGAACAGAGTAGGAGAATATTACAGTCGAACTTGCCCAATTTTAGGAGTATTATTGAATAATAAATAGGAGAATTATTTCTCATGAGAACTTTTAGGAGAAAATATAGGAGAATTGGAATGATAAATAGAGCCCTTTAAGGCTGCTGATATTGCTGTTCCTATTCTAAAAGAGTGTGTGTTATACCTGGATGCTTCCCAACCCAGCTTCTGGACTGTTAATTTCAGAATTTGCCTGAATTGAAAAATAGAAACCGGTTCTCCCTTTGCATGTGTAAACAGTTTATTCCCCCCTTTTGGGCGATTAGCAATATAATTATGCAGGTTTCTTAGCGGGCATGTTCCCTTATCCGTGTCTTTTGTTAATGTATATCCAACACCCCTTTCCCTCGTACCTGATTGAACAGTAGTCCCCCTTGCTGGTCTTTTTTGTTTTTTGCTACTACTTCATTTACTCGAAATGCCCCTGCGAAGGCTACTGAGTATAAAGCTTTAAAATAATGTAGTTTCAAATTTGTCTTTACAAATAAACTTTATTTTTTTAAAAATTTAATCCAGTCTCTCTTTTGTTTTGGGTTACCTTTGGTCTTTTCTTGTGTTACCCTTATCCCACCCTTTCACCACTTTCTTAACCATAAACTGCTTAGTGTAGTCCCTGTGTTCCAAAAGCTGATTAAAAAATGATACTGCGACTAGTTTTGCCTTGATTAGGCCTTTTTTGACCCCCTTCCTCTTTTGTGTTGCCAAGTATTCGCAGAGGGCAGATAAAGAATTGACCTGTCTCTGTCCTTGTGCCAGGAATGCGCCCTATTCCCCCCAGTACCTTGTGTAATTGTTCTACGGGCGAGGGATTGTTTTACCAAATCCCCAAGGATGCATTCGGATTCACCACCTGCTAAAGATAGCATGGGCAAGCTGTTCTATTTTTTTCTGCGTTAGGTGCCACTTTCCAGAACACCTCCCATTTACCCTGTGATAGCGCATCTCCTAATATGTTTTTTACCCCGGGCACATGGGCCGCTGTAAATTTGATGTTACTTTGCATACACCTCAGTACTAGTAACCATAATAGTTTAATGACTGGCTTTGACTTTGAAGCCAGATTGTTAATTGCATGCACTACACTCATGTTGTCAGTCCAAAATCTCACATTTTTGTCTCTTAACTGGTGATGCCAAATGTCCACCACAATCACTATTGGGAAAAGCTCCAAGAGTGTGAGATTTTTGTTGCCCCGATTTCCACCCAGTTCTTAGGCCATCTCTCTGCGCACCATTTCCCGTGTAAATAGCGCACCTGCTGCGTCTGTGAATAAATGTAGCACCTGGTTGGAGAGGGGTCCCTTTTGCCAATTTCTAACTCCGTTAAACTGTGAAATACATTTTTTCAACATTTGTATGTCTTCCCTCATCTCGTCAGTCAATTCTATGTTGCTTCTTGGGTTATTAACTCCTGCTGAAGCCTGTTCCAAACGTCTGTTGAAAATTCTGCTCATGGGGATAACCTTACATGTAAAGTTTAGGAGCCCTAGCAAAGACTGCATTTCCCTGAGTGTTATGTACCTTGATGTGTGCCTTCCTTATTTAATTGATTACCCAGCTTCTCCAACTTGTCTTGCGGGAGGCTGCATTTCCCCTCCAGTTTATCTATTTGTATACCCAGAAATGTCAGTGACGTTACTGGTCCCTCTGTCTTTTCCAGTGCTATTGGGACCCCAATTGTTTAAGCAGTGATTGTAGTTGGGTCATTAAACATATGCACTGCCATGTTCCTGTTTCCCCTGTGAGCAAAAAATCGTCCAAATAGTGTGCTATACTGCCTAACCCTGTTATCTCCACCAATGTGTCATGTATAAATGAGCTGAATTCTTCGAAATATTCACAGGATATTGCGCACCCCATAGGCAAGCAACGGTCATAGAAATATTGCCCCTGAAATTTTATTCCCATCAGCCTATAGCTCTGTGGGTGTAAAGGTAATAGTCTAAATGCCGCTTCTATGTCTATTTTGCCCAATTCTGCACCTGGTCCTAATCTTTTTATCATTTGGACAGCGTTGTCAAAGGACTGGTACTTTACTGAACATAGCTGTTCATCTGTAGCGTCATTTACTGACATACCTTTAGGCGGGGTTAAATGTTGAATGAGTCTAAATTTTCCTTGCTCTTTTTTTGGCACTACTCCCACTGGTGAAATTACCATATTGAGTAATGGTGGCTTTTTAAAAGGACCCGCTACCCTCCTCAACTTAACCTCCTTTTCAAGTTTCTCTCTCACGACCTCAGGGTATTGATATGCTGATATTAAATTACGTGATTTGCCAGTTTTTATCTCCCCTTGCGTTGCGTAAAACCCTTTGTAAATGACTCTGTCGAAAAGGTGGCTGTTTTTGTGTTTTTGTAGGTTATCAGCATTTTTACAATTATTTGGATATGGAGCAGGGTGTAACGTTGGATGGGGCTAGTTAGTTTGGGATTGGTTGGCTCCTTTGCCTTGCGTGGCCCGAAAGGGCCACCTGGCGTTATTATTACAGTCTGCCCCTGGGTGACTCCCCTTACAATATCTGCATGCATGTTTAAAATAGAAATTTTGTCTGTCACATTTTTTGTTATTTTACGCCCAACATATCTTTTTGTTACCATCCTCCGTCATGTTATTTCCCAAAGTGTTACCGTAATAAGTCCCCTTCTGCCTATGGTTACTGTCCGGTTTGACTAGTCTAGTCCACATGTCCAGTTCCTTCCTACCAAAATATTTAGTGGTAGTCTTTCCTAGTTTTTTCCTAAATTCAGTGTCGTAATCACTCCATGCCTGACCCCCAAAGGTTGTGTATACCTCCAATATGGTATGCATATATCTAGCCAGGCTCTCCCCTTCGGTCGGTCTATCTGTCAAGTAGCATGCTGCATATATTTAAAAGCCCTTCATCCATTGCACTATGTCTTTCCTAGGTGCTTAATTTTTTTTCTGCAATCTATCACCTTTTTTATCCTTCACTGCCTCCTTGGTTATTTGAAACACGTCTATATACCGCCCCAGCCTTGCTTTCCTAATTGTCTTTAGCTTCAAATGATCCCATAACGGATCCAGTTTGCATGGTATAACCGTTCTATCTGCGGGGGTAGCAATACCCCCTTCTGCTTCTCTTTGTTTGCTATGTGTTATTGGGGTGTTATTGGCGTGTGCAGCTGCTGTAACTCACTGTTTAGCTATTGGACTCTACCTGGTTTTCTTTCTCATTTTCTGTAGTAATCTAAGTATTTTTTCACACTTGGACCTGTTGTCCCCTCCCCCCTCTGAATCGGAATCGGAACCAGAACTGTCTGATCCCGAGTCCGATGATGATTTTAAAGCACTTTTGTCACATAAATCACTATACTCACTCAGGCCCTTGGTAGTGTCCGCCTAATCCCTGCATATCCCCTCTTGAGTGCTTCCTTCCACGTTGTCCTGTGACCCATGCTCCTCTCCTGCGGTTGTAAAACATACATGCGATTCTTTCAGAGCGATCCATTTCCTGTGGTGGCTGCCGTAGTGCTGGGAAGAGAGGGAGGTGGGAGAAAAATATGGGGGTTTTTGGGGGTCCCTGGGGAGCTGAGGAGGGCCATAATGGTGGTGGAAGGCCTCCCTGGCGGGGGTAGAAGAGGCCGAAGGAGGGGTAATGGTAAGAAATTTGGTAGGAAGGGGGTATTAGAGACCCTAAATTATTGTAAATAAAACAAACAAATGCACAACCAGCAGGGAGGTGCCTAGCTGGTATTAGTAAGAGGCGCCAAACAAAATAATGTAATATATATGTTGAGTACTCAGAATAGTGTGATATATATGTTGAGTAATCAACTGAATAATATAATATAGTAATAAGATAATATATAATGTAACTAGTACCAAGCTATATAAATAGTCTAATCACAATGATGTCTTTCAGAATCAATACAATTAACCTAATAATCTCCCAAAATAGAACATATATATAAGTGGTCATACCATCATAATATCATAAAATATAAAAAAATCTAATATAAGAATAACTGTTAAGGAGATAAGTAATAGGGATAGTCCCAACAATAATATGTACAAAAAATATATATAGGACGTGTCCAAAGTATAAATTGAAAGAGAGTTCCAAATATCCAGGCTGCTCCTCTGGTGTGTTACGCCACAATAACACAGTCACATTGTGCGGGTCATGCGAGAAGGATCCAAAAGATATATATAGTCAAATTGCTACTCACGTGATGTAATGCACATTCGTGCAATATGGGCAAGCCGGAACCAAAAGTCGTCCGGCAGACACTCAGGCAGTACACAGGAAAATCCCAATGATTGGAGAATGTAGTTCGTTAGATGACACGAATACACCTTATCCCACCAGGGGGAATCCAGGAGTGGAGGGTATCCCTTAGGAAATAGCCAGGTTATCAGAAAGGATGGCCAATCATGTAGCCAGTGGTTACACTGTAGTAGATATTATAGTGAACAGTCCACCAGAAATGATACAGTGTAGCAGCGGATAAATTAATAAAAAATAATTTATTTAAAACAGGTTTAAAAAGCAACGCGTTTCTCCGTGTCACAGCACAGTTTCATCAGGCTGTATAAAACAATTCAAAAACTGCTACACTATATAACACAACATATCCAATCAGATCCGGATTAGAGCTCCCACCCACAAACTAACATAGCTGATTTTAGTGTGAGTGATTATAAGCGTATAGTGTTTAGAGGCACTACTGAATCCTGTGTGATTGATTGTTGACATGTACTGCTTAGTAACCATGGAAAGTCCATAGGGATCCGTTCGTTCCTTAGTCTGACAAGCTTATTAGAACATCCTACGATAATATGATAATGATCGTGCACTCTCTTATAAAATCTATCTCCCTCTGTCAAAACTGTAATCTGACAAGCTTATTAGAAGATCCTGCAATATATGATCATGATCGTGCACTTTATTATCAAATCTAACTCCCTCTGTCAAAACTGCAATCTAACAAGCTTATTAGAAGATCCTACGATATGTGATCATGATCGTGAACTCTTTTATCAAAGCTAACTCCCTCTGTCAAAACTCGCGATTATCACTTATATTCTCAAATCTAACTCCCTCTGTCAAAACTCACGATTATCACTTATATGTGTACCTACAATATCTCCGTTATTGATAATACCAGTAGCTGCACCATAATCACACTTGCACAATGTCGCAGCGATCATCGAGTCTATTGTCAAAACAACCAACCAATCATCTGTTGGGGGTGTGAGTACTGTCGTCATCGTCAAGTGTTAAAAAAACCCTCCTATGGTTATCAATCTAATAGTAAACAGGGGGGTATGACCTATACACAATCTACCAGTGGCGGCACCATAATCGCACTTGCACAATGTCGCAGCGATCATCAAGTCTAATATCAAAACAACCAACCAGTCATCTGTTGGGGGTGTGAGTACTGTCGTCATCTTCATGTGTTAGAAAACCTCCTATGGTTGTCAATCTAATAGTAAACAAACAAGGGGGAGTGTGACCTATACGTCACTCTCATCTGGGTTACCGTCGTCCAATCCTCTGTAATCTGAAAGTGGTGTAATCATATTACTATTGTACAATATAATATAGTACAAAGTAATATATAATCACAATGGTCTCTAGAGTGTGTAAACACTAATAAAATGATATGGAAGGAACTACACAATAAGATATAGAACCCCAATCAGGGATCATATACACACGTGATGCACTTCATAATATAAACATAACAGGGATATGCCAATATTCAAAATCCAATGATGAGAGGCTATTCAACAAAAAATAAACATACATAATTAAGAACACAAATAATGATTTTGCGCAAGCCAAACGCAGTGGGATTAAATAAGATTAAATATAACAAATATATACCCCGATATACACCAACATTAGATGTGCAATGTGTGAGCGAATTCAACATGCACAAAATTTACATAAAAAAAAATATATATAAAAATATTAGCCATATAGATGGATCTATTCAACACAATAGAGTGATCTTAAATCAATATAAATATAGTGACAAAAAATAATAAAATCATGAAGTAGCAAAATATCCATAACATAACATCTACGTGAAAGGCGCAACCTACTTAAAGTATAGAATAAAATACAAACATGACAAACAGATATGTGAAGTACATTTGAGCAAATGGACCACATATCATACAAGTGATATGGAGGGAAACAAAGAGACCCTCATTAAATAAAGTGAAGGACTTAAGTGAGACAAGTGGTAAAACCATAATCATAATGTGTCCTATATCAGGATAAAACATAATATATATTTTAAGAATAGAACCCTAATCCGTAACAGTGTTAAAACTTATTAATAATATGACATATCAAAACACATTCGTATAAACTAGTGCTTGTAAATATCCTGTGCAATTGCTATCATACCCGCAACAAATTTTAGTAATAATAGCCCACTAATATAGCACAATTAAAAAAAATATATAGAAATTAAAATTAGAAGGCAGCAAGATCCATATTCATGTTGAGACCAGAGGGAAACAAGGTCTGCAATTTGTAGATCCAAAATGTTTCCCTCTGTCTCAATCTAGTAAATCTATTATATGAATGAGAAGGTGGAATAGATTCAATAGGGCATATAATAAAGGTGTCTAGGGAACCATGATGATTCAAATTACAGTGTCTTGAAACACTATGATTTCTAATATTATTCTTCATGTTCCTAAAATGTTCATTCCATCTGTTCCTAATCAATCTGCAGGTATGACCTACATATTGAATCCCACAAAATTTGCAGGTGAGTAAGTAAACCACATATATGGATATGCATGACAAGGATTAATAAATCACATATTTCTTACCCGTAGTATGGGAATAAAAAACATTGCGTCCAGGGTTAATATATTTGCACATATTGCAATTTTTAAGACTGCATTTAGAGACCCCCTTCTTAGTCATACCAGCCTTAACTGATTGTTTCTTATTGTGGTTCATAATCTTAGTTCTATGAACAACCACTTTGCTAGGTGCCAAATCATTTTTTAACGTAGGTGCTCTCCTTAATGTCAGTGTCTTCCGGGCTTCCTGTAGGGTCGTTAAGCTCATATTCCTTGCATAGAAGTAAGTTCCAAGCATAAAGAAATGTTCTAATATATATAAGGGTAACCCTGTTGTATCCTTACAGTCTTGTGGAACACTCTGCCTTGCTCCACAATAATCTCCCCTAATTTTCGAACTTTTAAGCACTACTTAAAGACTCTACTGTTTAAGGATGCATACAATATACACTAACATTTTCTTATCTTAGTTCCTCTCCTCCTTTAGTTATCCTTTGAACTCCCTAAGTATGAATGCCTATAAGCCCAGCTATCCACTTGTCTGTCATAATTGTTACCTTGCATATTAGACCCATGTCTATAGAGCTGCAGAATCTGTTGGTGCTCTACATACAGTATAACTGATAATAATAATAATAATAAAAGTTATTACTGTTTTTGAGTGGCATATGCACATATGCTTTGAGAGCCGTGCGCCAATATTTAAAGACCATAACTGCTTATATGGTCAGCAGTGGCTTGTTTGATACACCTAAAGTCTTCACAGCTATAATACACACTACTTTCAGCTCTATGGCATGATGTTTGAATACTGGTAATTGGCAGTAGAGTACTCAGGAATATGTTACCAACCAGGGATAAGTCTACTAGACAGTTTCACTCCTTTTGTCATTCCTTTCCTTTCCTGTTCAATTCAGCCAATAGGATTTAAGCAGTTCTCATCCTATTGGCTGATTTGAAAATTTCAGCCAATAGGAATGCAAGGTACCCCAAATATAAAAGTGGTACCTTTCATTCAATCTTCAGTGTGCGGAGGAGATCGCATGAAGAGGAGGCTCCGTGCTGGATGTGGTCGTCGCCACCCGTTCTTCTCAGCTTCGCACCACCCCAGCTCCGCATCACCAGGATAAAGATAGAAGATGCCCCTGCGATGGATGAAGATGTCGCCGCCTGGATGAAGACTTGACGCCACCTGTATGAAGATGGATGTCCGGACTTCAGGAACTGTGCGTACATTTTTGGGGGTTAGTGTTAGTTTTTTTTTTTAAAGGGCACTAAAGATCTGATTGCCCGTACAAATGCCCCTTTAGGTGCAATGGGTAATTTAGGTTTTTTTAGACTTAGGTTTTTTTATATTGGGGGGCTGGTTGGGGGGGGGTTACTGTTAGGAGGTACTTTGTAAAAAAAAATTAGGTAAAAGAGCTGATTGCTTCAGGGCAATGCCCTACAAAAGGCCCTTTTAAGGGCTATTGGTAGTTTATTGTTAGATTAGGGGGTATTTTTATTTTGGGGTGGCTTTTTTGTTTTTAAAGGGATATTAGATTAGGTGTAATTTTGATTATTTTGGAGAATTTCGTTTATTATTTTTTGTAATCTTCGTTTTTTTTATTTTTAGTAATTTTAGTGTTTGATTTTTTGTAATCTTCGTTTTTTTTTTTTCTTTTTCGTATTGTTAGGATTTTTTTATTTTGTTATTTAGTTTTTTCTTTTTCTTTTTTTTAACCCCTTAGTGACCAGACCACTTTTCCATTTGTTGACCGTTTGGGACCAGGGCTATTTTTACATTTCTGCTGTGTTTGTGTTTAGCTTTAATTTTCCTCTTACTCATTTACTGTACCCACACATATTATATACCATTTTTCTTGCCATTAAATGGGCTTACTAAAGATACCATTATTTTTATCATATCTTATAATTTACTATAAAAAATATAAAATATGATGAAAAAATGGAAAAAAACCACACTTTTTCTAACTTTGACCCCCAAAATATGTTACACATCTACAACCACCAAAAAACACCCATGCTAAATAGTTTATAAATTTTGTCCTGAGTTTTTTCAATATTAGCGATAGTTACATTGGAACATTGATATCTGTCAGGAATCCCTGAATAACCTTTCACATGCCCAGTAGTTAAGGGGTTAATTAGGGAGCTTTTAGGGAACTTTAGGGTTAAATTTAGCTTTAGTGTAGTAGACAACCCAAAGTATTGATCTAGGCCCATTTTGGTATATTTCATGCCACCATTTTATTGCCAAATTCAATCAAATAAAAAAATCGTTAACTTTTTCACTAACTTTGGGTTTTTCTCTGAAATTATTTACAAACAGCTTGTGCAATTATGGCACCAATGGTTGTACATGCTTCGCTGGGATCCTTTTTGTTCAGAAATAGCAGACTTATATGGCTTTGGCATTGCTTTTTGGTAATTAGAAGGCCGCTAAATGCCGCTGCGCACCACACTTGCATTATGCCCAGCAGTGACGGGGTTAATTAGGTAGCTTGTAGGGAGCTTGAAGGGTTAATTTTATCTTTAGTGTAGAGATCAGCCTCCCACCTGACACATCCCACCCCCTGATCCCTCTCAAACAGCTCTCTTCCCTCCCGCGCCCCACAATTGTCCCCGCCATCTTAAGTACTGGCAGAAAGGAGATCGCATGAAGAGGAGACTCCGTGCTGGATATCATCGTCGCCACCCATTCTTCTCAGCTTCGCACCACCCCAGCTCCGGGCCACCAGGATAAAAATAGAAGATGCCCCTGCGATGGATGAAGCTGTCGCCGCCTGGATGAAGACTTGACGCCGCCTGGATGAAGGTGGATGTCCGGACTTCAGGAACTGTGAGTACATTTTTTGGGGTTAGTGTTATTTTTTTATTTTTTGTGTGTGACTTTTTTTTAAAGGGCACTAAAGAGCTGATTGCCCGTACAAATGCCCCTTTAGGTGCTATGGGTAACTTAGGTTTTTTTTAGACTTAGGTTTTTTTATATTGGGGGGGGTTACTGTTAGGGGGTACTTTGTAAAAAAAAATTAGGTAAAAGGGCTGATTGCTTCAGGGCAATGCAATACAAAAGGCCCTTTTAAGGGCTATTGGTAGTTTATTGTTAGATTAGGGGGGTATTTTTATTTTGGGGTGGCTTTTTTATTTTTAAAGGGGTATTAGATTAGGTTTAATTTTGATTATTTTGGAGAATTTTGTTTATTATTTTTTGTAATCTTCGTTTTTTTTTAATTTTTAGTAATTTTAGTGTTTGATTTTTTGTAATCTTCGTTTTTTTTAATTTTTTCGTATTGTTAGGATTTTTTTATTTTGTTATTTAGTTTTTTCTTTTCCTTTTTTTTAACCCCTTAGTGACCAGACCACTTTTCCATTTGTTGACCGTTTAGGACCAGGGCTATTTTTACATTTCTGCTGTGTTTGTGTTTAGCTTTAATTTTCCTCTTACTCATTTACTGTACCCACACATATTATATACCATTTTTCTCGCCATTAAATGGGCTTTCTAAAGATACCATTATTTTTATCATATCTTATAATTTACTATAAAAAATATAAAATATGATGAAAAAATGGAAAAAAAACACACTTTTTCTAACTTTGACCCCCAAAATATGTTACACATCTACAAGCACCAAAAAGCACCCATGCTAAATAGTTTATAAATTTTGTCCTGAGTTTTTTCAAAATTAGCGATAGTTACATTGGAACACTGATATCTGTCAGGAATCCCTGAATAACCCTTCACATGTATATATTTTTTTTAAGTGGACAACCCAAAGTACTGATCTAGGCCCATTTTGGTATATTTAATGCCACCATCTCACCGCCAAATGCGATCAAATAAAAAAAATCATTAACTTTTTCACTAACTTTGGGTTTCTCTCTGAAATTATTTACAAACAGCTGGTGCAATTATGGCACCAATGGTTCTACATGCTTCTCTGGGATCCTCTTTGTTCAGAAATAGCAGACTTATATGGCCTTGGCATTGCTTTTTGGTAATTAGAAGGCCGCTGAATGCCGCTGCGCACCACACTTGCATTATGCCCAGCAGTGACGGGGTTAATTAGGTAGCTTGTAGGGAGCTTGAAAGGTTAATTTTAGCTTTAGTGTAGAGATCAGCCTCCCACCTGACACATCCCACCCCCTGATCCCTCTCAAACAGCTCTCTTCCCTCCCCGCACCCCACAATTGTCCCTGCCATCTTAAGTACTGGCAGAAAGTCTGCCAGTACTGAAATAAAAGGCTTTTTTAAAAAAAAAAAAAAAAAATAATAATTTAAAAGAAATATATATATATATTTTGCTGTATAGGATCCCCCCTTAGCCCCCTTCCTCCCTGATCTCCCAAAGAGCTCTCTAACCCTCCCCCACTAACCATTTTGGCTTTTTTTTTTTTTTTTTTTTTAAATAAATCCTACTTTTTCTGTAGTGTAGCTGCCCCCTCTCCATAGCCTACCCTACCCCTTCCCCCTCCCAGATCCCTTTTGAAAAAGTATTCCCCCCTCCTCTGCCACCCACCACCCTCTCCCAGAACTCTCTCCTACCGCTTCAGTTTTTTTAACTGGCAAGATCACGGGCGCACGCACCAGCCCCTCACCACCACTAACTATTTGCCACCATTTTGGGACCTGGATGCTATCTGCCAGTACCCACTTTGCAAACAAATGTGGCTTTTAAAAAAAAATAAAACCTTCTTTTTCTGTAGTGTAGCTGCCCCCCCTCCATACCCTCCACCTTCTCCCTCCCATATCCCTTTTAAAAAAGTATTCCACCCTCCTCTGCCACCCACCACCCTCTCCCAGCACTCTCTCCTAACGCTTATGTTTTTTTAACTGGGCAGATTGCCGGCACGCACACCCGCCCCTCACCCCGCGCGCGCTCCCGTGCGCACCCAACAGTCACTTACAACTGCTGGCCGGAAGTTCACCAGCGATGGGCCGCCCACCTGCCTCCCTGCAATGGCTCCCACCCACCAATGATCGGCACCATCGCTGACCAATGCAGAGAGGGCCACAGAGTGGCCCTCTCGGCATCAGTGTGTAAATACACTGCAATACCACTGCAATACCCTGAGAGCAGCTGGAAGTAATAGCAATCTCTTCCAGCACTCATTTTCACAGAGGATGTACCAGGTATGTTCATTGTCATTAACTGACAGTTTTTGCAGGACGTACCTGGTACGTCCTCTGTCATAAAGGGGTTAAATAGGTTTGTTAGGTTTATTTATAGTTTAAGCTTAGGTTGTTTTTTTCATAGGTAAGTTTTTATTTATTTCAGTTGCGTCACTAGGGTTGGTGTCACCCGGTGCGGTAAGTTATGGTGTCATCCCTCCCCTCCCCCCAGAAAGCAGACACACAAAAACACAGGCACACACACATACAAACACTCAGACACACACAGACACAGTTAAAACACACTCAGATGCACACACAAACATTTGGAAACACACTCAGACACACACACAAAAACACACACAGAAAAACACTCATACACACACACTCACACAAAAACACTCAGAAACACACAAAAAAAAACACTCAGGCACACACACAAACACGTAGACACACACACACACACACAAACACTCAGACACACACACAAAAACACTTAGGCACACACACACACAAAACACTCAGACACACACACCCAAAAACTCAGACACACACACATACAAAATATGTAAACTGCACTGCATTAATTATAAAGCTCATGCCTAGAGCTGCTCCCTGGCTCAGCAGAGCATCAAATGAGAGATAAACAGAGCACTCTAAATTAAATCATGAAAGTAAAGGTTTAGGCATGCAAACTATGGCCTAGATTTGGAGTTCGGCGGTAGCCGTCAAAACCAGCGTTAGAGGCTCCTAACGCTGGTTTTGGCCGCCCGCTGGTATTTGGAGTCAGTGATTAAAGGGTCTAACGCTCACTTTACAGCCGCGACTTTTCCATACCGCAGATCCCCCTACGCCATTTGCGTAGCCTATCTTTTCAATGGGATCTTTCTAACGCCGGTATTTAGAGTCGTTTCTGAAGTGAGCGTTAGAGCTCTAACGACAAAATTCCAGCCGCCTGAAAATAGCAGGAGTTAAGAGCTTTCTGGCTAACGCCGGTTTATAAAGCTCTTAACTACTGTACCCTAAAGTACACTAACACCCATAAACTACCTATGTACCCCTAAACCGAGGTCCCCCCACATCGCCGCCACTCGATTTAAATTTTTAACCCCTAATCTGCCGACCGCCACCTACGTTATATTTATGTACCCCTAATCTGCTGCCCCTAACATCGCCGACCCCTATATTATATTTATTAACCCCTAATCTGCCCCCCTCAACGTCGCCGACACCTGCCTACACTTATTAACCCCTAATCTGCCGAGCGGACCTGAGCGCTACTATAATAAATGTATTAACCCCTAATCCGCCTCACTAACCCTATCATAAATAGTATTAACCCCTAATCTGCCCTCCCTAACATCGCCGACACCTACCTTCAATTATTAACCCCTAAACTTCCGATCGGAGCTCACCGCTATTCTAATAAATGGATTAACCCCTAAAGCTAAGTCTAACCCTAACACTAACACCCCCCTAACTTAAATATAATTTTTATCTAACGAAATAAATTAACTCTTATTAAATAAATAATTCCTATTTAAAGCTAAATACTTACCTGTAAAATAAACCCTAATATAGCTACAATATAAATTATAATTATATTATAGCTATTTTAGGATTTATATTTATTTTACAGGCAACTTTGTAATTATTTTAACCAGGTACAATAGCTATTAAATAGTTAAGAACTATTTAATAGTTACCTATTTAAAATAATAACAAATTTACCTGTAAAATAAATCCTAACCTAAGATATAATTAAACCTAACACTACCCTATTAATAAAATAATTAAATAAACTACCTACAATTACCTACAATTAACCTAACACTACACTATCAATAAATTAATTAAACACAATTGCTACAAATAAATACAATTAAATAAACTAGCTAAAGTACAAAAAATAAAAAAGAACTAAGTTACAGAAAATAAAAAAATATTTACAAACATAAGAAAAATATTACAACAATTTTAAACTAATTACACCTACTCTAAGCCCCCTAATAAAATAACAAAGCCCCCCAAAATAAAAAATTCCCTACCCTATTCTAAATTAAAAAAGTTACAAGCTCTTTTACCTTACCAGCCCTGAACAGGGCCCTTTGCGGGGCATGCCCCAAGAATTTCAGCTCTTTTGCCTGTAAAAAAAAACATACAATACCCCCCCCCCCCAACATTACAACCCACCACCCACATACCCCTAATCTAACCCAAACCCCCCTTAAATAAACCTAACACTAATCCCCTGAAGATCTTCCTACCTTGTCTTCACCATCCAGGTATCACCGATCCGTCCTGGCTCCAAGATCTTCATCCAACCCAAGCGGGGGTTGGCGATCCATAATCCGGTGCTCCAAAGTCTTCCTCCTATCCGGCAAGAAGAGGACATCCGGACCGGCAAACATCTTCTCCAAGCGGCATCTTCGATCTTCTTCCATCCGGTGCGGAGCGGGTCCATCTTGAAGCAGGCGACGCGGATCCATCCTCTTCTTCCGATGTCTCCCGACTAATGATGGTTCCTTTAAGGGACGTCATCCAAGATGGCGTCCCTCGAATTCCGATTGGCTGATAGTATTCTATCAGCCAATCGGAATTAAGGTAGGAATTTTCTGATTGGCTGATGGAATCAGCCAATCAGAATCAAGTTCAATCCGATTGGCTGATCCAATCAGCCAATCAGATTGAGCTCGCATTCTATTGGCTGTTCCGATCAGCCAATAGAATGCGAGCTCAATCTGATTGGCTGATTGGATCAGCCAATCGGATTGAACTTGATTCTGATTGGCTGATTCCATCAGCCAATCAGAAAATTCCTACCTTAATTCCGATTGGCTGATAGAATACTATCAGCCAATCGGAATTCGAGGGACGCCATCTTGGATGACGTCCCTTAAAGGAACCGTCATTAGTCGGGAGACATCGGAAGAAGAGGATGGATCCACGTCGCCTGCTTCAAGATGGACCCGCTCCGCACCGGATGGAAGAAGATCGAAGATGCCGCTTGGAGAAGATGTTTGCCGGTCCGGATGTCCTCTTCTTGCCGGATAGGAGGAAGACTTTGGAGCACCGGATTATGGATCGCCAACCCCCGCTTGGGTTGGATGAAGATCTTGGAGCCAGGACGGATCGGTGATACCTGGATGGTGAAGACAAGGTAGGAAGATCTTCAGGGGATTAGTGTTAGGTTTATTTAAGGGGGGTTTGGGTTAGATTAGGGGTATGTGGGTGGTGGGTTGTAATGTTGGGGGGGGGTATTGTATGTTTTTTTTTACAGGCAAAAGAGCTGAAATTCTTGGGGCATGCCCCGCAAAGGGCCCTGTTCAGGGCTGGTAAGGTAAAAGAGCTTGTAACTTTTTTAATTTAGAATAGGGTAGGGAATTTTTTATTTTGGGGGGCTTTGTTATTTTATTAGGGGGCTTAGAGTAGGTGTAATTAGTTTAAAATTGTTGTAATATTTTTCTTATGTTTGTAAATATTTTTTTATTTTCTGTAACTTAGTTCTTTTTTATTTTTTGTACTTTAGCTAGTTTATTTAATTGTATTTATTTGTAGCAATTGTGTTTAATTAATTTATTGATAGTGTAGTGTTAGGTTAATTGTAGGTAATTGTAGGTAGTTTATTTAATTATTTTATTGATAGGGTAGTGTTAGGTTTAATTATATCTTAGGTTAGGATTTATTTTACAGGTAAATTTGTTATTATTTTAAATAGGTAACTATTAAATAGTTCTTAACTATTTAATAGCTATTGTACCTGGTTAAAATAATTACAAAGTTGCCTGTAAAATAAATATTAATCCTAAAATAGCTATAATATAATTATAATTTATATTGTAGCTATATTAGGGTTTATTTTACAGGTAAGTATTTAGCTTTAAATAGGAATTATTTATTTAATAAGAGTTAATTTATTTCGTTAGATAAAAATTATATTTAAGTTAGGGGGGTGTTAGTGTTAGGGTTAGACTTAGCTTTAGGGGTTAATCCATTTATTAGAATAGCGGTGAGCTCCGATCGGAAGTTTAGGGGTTAATAATTGAAGGTAGGTGTCGGCGATGTTAGGGAGGGCAGATTAGGGGTTAATACTATTTATGATAGGGTTAGTGAGGCGGATTAGGGGTTAATAACTTTATTATAGTAGCGCTCAGGTCCGCTCGGCAGATTAGGGGTTAATAAGTGTAGGTAGGTGTCGGCAACGTTGTGGGGGGCAGATTAGGGGTTAATAAATATAACATAGGGGTCGGCGATGTTAGGGCAGCAGATTAGGGGTACATAGGGATAACGTAGGTGGCGGCGTTTTACGGAGCGGCAGATTAGGGGTTAAAAGTGTAATGCAGGGGTCAGCGATAGCGGGGGCGGCAGATTAGGGGTTAATAAGTGTAAGGGTAGGGGTGTTTAGACTCGGGGTACATGTTAGGGTGTTAGGTGCAGACGTAGGAAGTGTTTCCCCATAGGAAACAATGGGGCTGCGTTAGGAGCTGAACGCTGCTTTTTTGCAGGTGTTAGGTTTTTTTTCAGCTCAAACAGCCCCATTGTTTCCTATGGGAGAATCGTGCACGAGCACATTTTTGAGGCCGGCCGCGTCCGTAAGCAACTCTGGTATCGAGAGTTGCATTTGCGGTAAAAATGCTCTACGCTCCTTTTTTGGAGCCTAACGCAGCATTTGTTTTAACTCTCGATACCAGAGTTAAATTTATGGTGCGGCCAGAAAAAAGCCCGCGGAGCGTTAACAGCCCTTTTACCGCCGAACTCCAAATCTAGGCCTATGAAAATTCTGCTCTCTGACTCTGTTCCAAGTCTGTCAGTGCACAGCCCCAATGACCTCTGCACTCTGCCCACCCCCAGACCACCGCCCACCCCTCCTACCTCTTCAGTGTGCACTTAGTGTACCGTAACCGTACCGGTCTGGTGGGCATCATACGTGGCTTCTTCACTTTAGAGACAGTGTCAGACAGTCATGCGGTCAGGTGCCAGGCATCCCCCTCACGATTTCCCGTTTAGAGAGACAGTACAGCAGTGAGGGACTCCACTACTCCACACGTCACTGAGCAGTGAGCACAGATAGGCAGGCAGGTTTAGCCTAGCAGAGCAACTTCACAAGCCCCACGGCATGCCCACAACATAATAAAATCTATGCATCTCTACATTGTATTTCTTTGAATTTCAAAGCCCCTAGCCCCTAGTGACGCCACTGATTTATTTTAAGATAGTTATATTGTAACTTTAATTTAAAGTTAGGAGGGTGATAGGTTTAGGGGTTAATAGTTTAATTTAGTGTGTTCCGATGTGAGGGGTTTAGGGTTAATAGCTTTAGGGTTAATAGCTTTATAATAGTAGTTGTGATGTGGGGGGTTTGGCGGTTTAGGGGTTAATAGGTTTATTATAATAGTTGTGATATGGGGGCCGGCAGTTTAGGGGTTAATAGCTTTATTATAGTAGTTGTGATGTGGAGGGCTGGCATTTTAGGGGTTAATAGCTTTATTATAGTAGTTGTGATGTGGGTGGACGGCGGTTTAGGAGTTTATAGGTTTATTTAGGTGTTAGCGATGCGGAGGGCAGCAGTTTAGGGGTTAATAACTTTATTTATTGTTGGCAATGTCGGGGGCGGCGGATTAGGGGTATTTAGACTTGCGGTTTATGTTAGGGTGTTAGGTTTTTACATAAGTAAGAAAAAGTTCTGGAGCCGCAATAAAATATATCTTCAGCTTTATTCCATAAAACAAGTAGGGTACAAAATGACAAAAGACACGCCCTTTAGTTGATAGATCAGCTTACGCGTTTCAGCATATTAGCCGTACTCATAGCTCTCCAAATCCCTTGTAACTAGTGGGCCTTTTAAAGGGTATAAAAACATTTAATTGGCTAAAGGGCATTAGCAAATTTAACTCTTTCTTCACTGTTTAACCTGTTATATACTTAAGGTATACTCTACTAACTGTCAATTTAGTAACCTGTTAAATTTATTCACTTACTTCTGTATAAGGTACTACTCCTATGCTTTATATGTGTAAAACTGGTGCTAAATAGTTCATACAAAAAAGGCGAATTAATAATTAATATACTGTAATAAGCCAAATGTAAATTATCGCTTTTGCAAGTAAGATTTTAAAATACATTTGTTTGTAGTTCAAGTATAAGGCTTGAGTTAGAGTATGTTCCTTTAGGACAAAAATATGATATTGGAGATTTGCAAACAGTGTAAAAAATATATGAATGTTCCTTTTCCTCTAATATGTGCCTCTGCTTTTAGGCAGTAATATGAGGAAAAGTTAAGTTTTATTTAGGTGGTAGTTCTCACATCAACAAACTGGTAATTGTGATGTTGAGTCCTTATACCTAAGAAATGGTTATTGCTAATATGTGGACTAGTGAAAAAATAGAGATTATATTGAAACAGGATTCTCTATGAGCAAAGGAAAAACAGATAATTGCAGCACTCACATAAAAAATAAAAACTTATTGCCAAGATGTAAGAAATGTCAGATTACCCTCAGTATAATTCGACAAGTAATTGTACCAAAAATGAGTTTAGTCAGTAGTTGAATTGCAGGACACACTCTATGTGACTCATATTGCCAGAGGATGTTATAGTTTTACTCACAGAAGGTAGCGTGTAGCAGTGGAGACCGGAGCTGCAGCTAATCCTCAGCGTGTGGAGAAACCGGAAGTGCTGGAGCGGCCGCCCGTGACGTCAGCGAAGTCGGCTGGCTTCGTGGAGTGAGGGCAAAGGCTGAGAAGTTGAAGTGCTGGAGAGATACTGAGCAAGAGACCTGAGAGTTGCTGGTTAAAGGTAGATGAAATCCAATTTAGATACGAATAGGTGCAAAATGCTTCAGCAGGAACAAAAGCACAAGGCTGGTATTATGACTCATTCATAACACAGAATACCAAGCAATGAATGAGTGAGAGAGAGCCCTTAATAAGGAGGTGTGAATGTGAAAAGGAGGCTGCAGGTAAATTAGCTTAAAGAGACAGTATATTACATATACTAGGTGATTTGTTTTGAATTCAATTCTATATCTCTAAATTATTGTATCCTTAATCTATGAAAAGATTTTTTGTATCATATTGCAATACCTATTTCCTAGTTCAATTATTTCCAATTTATAAAGACTATATAATATAAAATCATATTTGCTTTTTACATTGTCTGTGGGCATACAAAGAGCATTAGACTGAAAATATAAATACTTACGGCTAGATTTAGAGTTCAGCGGCCAAAGGGGTGCGTTAGCTACGCGTGCTTTTTTTTCCCCGCACCTTTTAAATACCGCTGGTATTTAGAGTTCACAGAATGGCTGCGTTAGGCTCCAAAAAAAGGAGCGTAGAGCATAATTTACCGCCACTGCAACTCTCGATACCAGCGATGCTTACGGACGCGGCCAGCTTCAAAAACGTGCTCGTGCACGATTCCCCCATAGGAAACAATGGGGCAGTTTGAGCTGAAAAAAAACCTAACACCTGCAAAAAAGCAGCGTTCAGCTCCTAACGCAGCCCCATTGTTTCCTATGGGGAAACACTTCCTAAGTCTGCACCTAACACTCTAACATGAACCCCGAGTCTAAACACCCCTAACCTTATACTTATTAACCCCTAATCTGCCGCCCCCGCTATCGCTGAACCCCGCAAATATTTTTTTAACCCCTAATCTGCCGCTCCGTACACCGCCGCAACCTACATTATACCTATGTACCCCTAATCTGCTGCCCCTAACACCGCCGACCCCTATATTATATTTATTAACCCCTAATCTGCCGCCCCAACGTCGCCTCCACCTACCTACAATTATTAACCCCTAATCTGCCGACCGGACCACACCGCTACTATAATAAATGTATTAACCCCTAAAGCTAAGTCTAACCCTAACACTAACACCCCCCTAACTTAAATATAATTTAAATCTAACAAAATAAATTAACTCTTATTAAATAAATTATTCCTATTTAAAGCTAAATACTTACCTTTAAAATAAACCCTAATATAGCTACAATATAAATTATAATTATATTGTAGCTATTTTAGGATTAATATTTATTTTACAGGCAACTTTGTAATTATTTTAACCAGGTACAATAGCTATTAAATAGTTAATAACTATTTAATAGTTACCTAGTTAAAATAATTACAAAATTACCTGTAAAATAAATCCTAACCTAAGTTACAATTAAACCTAACACTACACTATCAATAAATTAATTAAATAAAATACCTACAATTATCTACAATTATACCTAACACTACACTAGCAATAAATTAATTAAATACAATAGAAAAGCTCTTTTACCTTACCAGCCCTGAAAAGGGCCCTTTGCGGGGCATGCCCCAAAGAATTCAGCTCTTTTGCCTGTAAAAAGAAAACATATAATACCCCCCCCAACATTACAACCCACCACCCACATACCCCTAATCTAACCCAAACCCCCCTTAAATAAACCTAACATTAAGCCCCTGAAGATCTCCCTACCTTGTCTTCACCACGCCGGGTTCACCGATCGATCCAGAAGAGCCTCCGATGTCTTGATCCAAGCCCAAGCGGGGGGCTGAAGATATCCATGATCCGACTGAAGTCTTCATCCAAGCGGGAGCTGAAGAGGTCCATGATCCGACTGAAGTCTTCTATCAAGCGGCATCTTCAATCTTCTTTCTTCCAGATCCATGTTCATCCCGCCGACGCGGAACATCCATCTTCACCGACGACTTCCCGACGAATGACGGTTCCTTTAAGGGACGTCATCCAAGATGGCGTCCCTCGAATTCCGATTGGCTGATAAGATTCTATCAGCCAATCGGAATTAAGGTAGGAAAATTCTGATTGGCTGATTCCATCAGCCAATCAGATTCAAGTTCAATCCGATTGGCTGTTCCGATCAGCCAATAGAATGCGAGCTCAATCTGATTGGCTGATCGGATCAGCCAATTGGATTGAACTTGAATCTGATTGGCTGATTCCATCAGCCAATCAGAATTTTCCTACCTTAATTCCGATTGGCTGATAGAATCCTATCAGCCAATCGGAATTCGAGGGACGCCATCTTGGATGACGTCCCTTAAAGGAACCGTCATTCGTCGGGAAGTCGTCGGTGAAGATGGATGTCCCGCGTCGGCGGGATGAACTACATGGATCCGGAAGAAAGAAGATTGAAGATGCCGCTTGATAGAAGACTTCTGTCGGATAATGGACCTCTTCAGCTCCTGCTTGGATGAAGACTTCAGCCGGATCATGGACATCTTCAGCCCCCCGCTTGGGCTTGGATCAAGACATCGGAGGCTCTTCTGGATCGATCGGTGAACCCGGCGTGGTGAAGACAAGGTAGGGAGATCTTCAGGGGCTTAGTGTTAGGTTTATTTAAGGGGGGTTTGGGTTATATTAGGGGTATGTGGGTGGTGGGTTGTAATGTTGGGGGGGGTATTGTATGTTGTTTTTTTTACAGGCAAAAGAGCTGAATTCTTTGGGGCATGCCCCGCAAAGGGCCCTTTTCAGGGCTGGTAAGGTAAAAGAGCTTTTCTATTTTAATTTTAGAATAGGGTAGGGCATTTTTCTATTTTGGGGGTCTTTGTTATTTTATTAGGGGGCTTAGAGTAGGTGTAATTAGTTTAAAATTGTTGTAATATTTTTCTAATGTTTGTAAATATTTTTTTATTTTTTGTAACTTAGTTTATTTCATTGTATTTATTTGTAGGTATTGTATTTAATTAATTTATTCATAGTGTAGTGTTAGGTTTAATTGTAGATAATTGTAGGTAGTTTATTTAATTTATTTATTGATAGTGTAGTGTTAGGTTTAATTGTAACTTAGGTTAGGATTTATTTTACAGGTAATTTTGTAATTATTTTAACTAGGTAGCTATTAAATAGTTATTAACTATTTAATAGCTATTGTACCTGGTTAAAATAATTACAAAGTTGCCTGTAAAATAAATATTAATCCTAAAATAGCTACAATATAATTATAATTTATATTGTAGCTATATTAGGGTTTATTTTACAGGTAAGTATTTAGCTTTAAATAGGAATAATTTATTTAATAAGAGTTAATTTATTTCGTTAGATTTAAATTATATTTAAGTTAGGGGGGTGTTAGTGTTAGGGTTAGACTTAGCTTTAGGGGTTAATACATTTATTATAGTAGCGGTGTGGTCCGGTCGGCAGATTAGGGGTTAATAATTGTAGGTAGGTGGAGGCGACGTTGGGGGCGGCAGATTAGGGGTTAATAAATATAATATAGGGGTCGGCTGTGTTAGGGGCAGCAGATTAGGGGAACATAGGTATAATGTAGGTTGCGGCGGTGTACGGAGCGGCAGATTAGGGGTTAAAAAAATATGCAGGGGTCAGCGATAGCGGGGGCGGCAGATTAGGGGTTAATAAATATTATGTAGGTGTCGGCGGTATTAGGGGCAGCAGATTAGGGGTACATAGGGATAACGTAGGTGGCGGCGGTGTGTGGTCGGCAGATTAGGGGTTAAAAATTTTTAATAGAGTGGCGGCGATGTGGGGGGGGCCTCGGTTTAGGGGTACATAGGTAGTTTATGGGTGTTAGTGTACTTTAGAGCACAGTAGTTAAGAGCTTTATGAACCGGCGTTAGCCCAGAAAGCTCTTAACTCCTGTTTTTTTTCTGCGGCTGGGGTTTTTTCGTTAGAGCCACGACTCTAAATACCGGCGTTAGAAAGATCCCATTGAAAAGATAGGATACGCAATTGACGTAAGGGGATCTGTGGTATGGAAAAGTCGCGGCTGCAAAGTGAGCGTTAGACCCTTTCCTGACTGACTCTAAATACCAGCGGTAGCCCAAAACCAGCATTAGGAGCCTCTAAAGCTGGTTTTGACGGCTAACGCCAAACTCTAAATCTAGCCGTATGTGTTACTTTTGTCGTTCTAAAGCGCACTAATTACGTGCAAATGTATACCAACCTTGATCTTTAATACTTCCCTGTTTGTATCCCTATTTATAACATAGTTCACCCCTAATGCCAATGATTTATAAGGCTGAATTTAATCCAGTAGGATACCTAGTCCTTCTCTGTCCCCACCTCTTCGTCCAGCATCCACAGTTTCTATTATAGTCCATTTAAAATTTGAACACTCTTTATTATGGACCAATTTAAAATGCTGTACAAGTGGGGTAGTCAGAGTGCCTGCCCTGATGTCAGAGAGGTGTTCCCTAATGCGTACCCCTAATGCGTACTCTTGTCTCCCTCGTCGTCATCCCTACATACTGTAGGTCACAGGCCGTACAGCCTGCTAAATATACTGTAAATTTATTTCTACAATTCATGCACTTATTGTGACTGTATCTTTTGTTGGTGACGCTGCATTTAAACCCTTCACCCATCAACAGGTGTTCACACGCCTTGCACGTTATGTTGCTACATCTGTATACGCCCTTAAATCTAAGCCAAGAGCTAGACTCATCTTTCCGTATACTTGTAAGTTGAGTCGGGGCCAAAATGTTACCCATAGAAATTCCTCTTCTAAAGGAGCATTTGCATCCTTTATCGTTTCTGCCAAAGCATTGTCTGCAGCCAATAGTTTAAAATGTTTTTTCACTATCTGGCAAATTTTGTGGTACTGTACACTATAATCCGTTACAAAGAAAATTAATTTTTCTAAAAGGAATTTCAAAATTTCAAGTGATTTCAAAAGCTTGGTAAAAGAGGTACAAATTGGCAACCCGAGAAATACTGACCCGAAAAATTGGCCGGCTAGAGGAGATGAGAAATGCTGCACATCTCAATGCGTGTGAGAGCTGCTGAGTGACGGGGAGATGCGTTCATTGGATTGATAAACAACTGACACTGAAGCCAACATCACAGAGGGAGGAAGCGTGAGAAAGGAGTTGGCAAGGGCGAACGAGCTGCTAGACGTGCAGCAAAGAAGTAACACAAGACGGGCACAAAGTTAGAAAGCCCAGATAAAGGGTAAAGTAACAGTTGGGGAAGACGGCTGGAAACCATTACAAGTTAAAAGAATACTTGGGAAGGCGGAACCCCATTAAATTGAGGTATTTTATATACATTAAGGATTTGGTATTACAAAAGGAGGACTTAAACAATAATATAAGTATTAAAAACTGTGGGGTAAACAGATACAAACCCTACTAAATATCCAGAAGTTAAAGTCTCAAAATGCCAATCAGAGTTGCAGAATAATTAGTCTCCATTCAAACAAGATAAAACCTATAATTAAGGAAAGATATTAAGGGATTTGAGGAGTGGGGAGGAGAAAGGGAGAGAAGAAGGAAAGGAGAGGAATAAACATGGCTACCAAAAAACACAGAAAGGGGACAAACTTAATAAAAATAGTAGATCTCCTAATACAAAATGAAATATCTTCTTCTTTTTTTTCCCCCCAATAATCTTTTATTGAGATTTTGCAGAAAGACACTGTAAAAACATACAGACAGATAATATACAAGCATGAAATTACCATATTCAGGTATAATAAGTTTGCATACATCAAGGAAATAAAAATACAATTTGTAATCTGCCTATATAATTCTGAAGAAAAAGAGGTGGGTTGGGTACAATATGCTGCAGTAGTATAGCTGTGCACAGTATGTAGCAAAGAATGGCTAAGTAAACCCAAAACAAGCCTGTAGATATATGTCCCCAGGACTTAAGTGTGTGCCTCCTCAAACCCCACTTATCTGTTATCCATCTGAAGTGTCACAAACGTCCTCTATATGAGAAAGGGTACCTGTGCTCACTTATAAGCGTGTAGATCAGCTGGACTCCCGTAGCCTTGACTGCCAAATCATTGCTGTATGCCAAAGGGGATGGTTCCGTTTCCCTAACGGTCCTAGAAATTGCTTGGTATGTATTACCATTTGTTTCCCCAAGCGTGGGCTCCTCTACTCGCATCTGGGTCCAGTTGCTGAAAGCAAATGACGTCCGTGACGTCACACATGATGCAATGGTGGGGGGAGAGGTCGAAGACACTGCCTTGTGCTGCAGTTTTAGTTGTCTGGAATTGAGCAGTGGTATCCGTAACTGGCATTAGACAATGTAAAAGTGAAGAAATGGAACCACTGCAATAGGAGTATAAAAAAATCCAATGTTTTATTAAAAAATATATAAAGACGAGCAGAAAAACATCCCATAGGTGAAACAGAAAGAGCATTACTCCAGTGCTAATATGTTTCGGCCCTCAGGCTGTTGTCATGCTATGACTACGGCCAAGGGCCGAAACATGTTAGCACTGGAGTAAAGCTCCTGTTTCACCTATGGGATGTTTTTCTGCTTGTCTTTATATATTTTTTTAATAAAGCTGTCAGGATAGGTTAAGTCCAGAGTTAGAGCCAAATGCTAAAATGAAGTTAGAATAACACTCTAGCACTGTGAGTATATTCCAGGATCTGACCCTGCGACAGCTGCAATAGTATACTCACAGAAATTAACTGGAAGATGGTACAGCAGGGTCAGGAGAAGAACTTCAGGTAGTTAGGGTAAACCAAAAGAGTAATCCATCAAGCAATAACCGGTAACAAGGAATCAGGCAGGCAGGGGTTAACCAGAAGGATTTGTCAAACAAGCAAAGTCCAGCAATGAGTAATCAGGCAGTTTGGGGTTAAACAGTAGAATGGCCTAGCAAGCAAAGTTCCAGCAGCGTGAAATCAGGCAGTTTGGGGTTAAACAGTAGAATGGTCAAACAAGCAAAGTTCCAGCAGCGTGTAATCAGGCAGATTGGGGTTAAACAGTAGAATGGTCAGACAAGCAAAGTCCAGCAACGTGTAATCAGGCAGTTTGGGGTTAAACAGTAGAATGGTCAAACAAGCAAAGTCCAGCAACGTGTAATCCAGGCAGTATGAGGTTAAACAGAGAAATGTCCAAACAAGCAATAGTCCAGATAACAGGAATCAGGCAGGAAGGGTTAAGCGGGTTAGGAGTTAAACAAGCCAGCAATTCTTGATTCAAACAAGTAATCCAAAAGTTACTTACAAGCCAGGAATAGAACAAACAGGCCCCGAGGTAAGGAGACGCCGGAATTAGAAGGCCCAATGACGTCAGCAGAAGGGGCCGAGGGGAACAGGGTTGCATAGCAACCAAGAAAGCGCTACCGCGCTGTCAAAGAGAAAAGGAAGCGATCAGCAGCTGAGCTGAGCGATCGCGACAGTGCCCCCTCCTCAAGGACCCCTCCGGGGGACACGAACAGGCTTAGAAGGATTCTGAGCGTGGAACTGTTTGATCAAAGCAGAAGCACGGACATGAGAAGCAGGTTCCCAAGAACGTTCAGTGATGGGATATCCCTTCCAGTGGACCAAATAATATAGACGGGTACCCCGTAATCTGGAATCAAGAATGTGACTGATCTCAAATTCAGAAGTACCATCCACAAGGAACGGAGAGGGAACTTTACATTTGGTGGAAAACCGGTTTCAGAAGAGATACGTGAAAGACAGGGTGAATCTTCAAGTTGTCTGGTAAAGCCACCCTGTAGGCAGTGGAACATACCTTGGAAACAATCCTGAATGGTCCAATGTATTTAGGGCCCAATTTAGCACAAGGTTGTTTAAGTCGAATGAATCTGGTGGAAATCCAAACCTTGTCTCCAGTCCGAAAAGAGGGTGCCTTCCGGCGTCTGCGATCAGCAAATCGTTTATACTTCTGAGAAGAGAGAAGAAGAATTTCCTGAATCTTCTTCCAGTGTTTACAAAGATTTCTCACTGTACGATCTGCTCCAGGGACTCCGGAACCTCCCGAAGACATAGGAAAAGTTCTAGGCACAAATCCATAGGCTGCCTTAAAAGGAGAAATCTGTAAAGAAGAATTGAAACGGGAATTGTAAGAAAGTTCAGCTAAGGGAAGAAGTTGAGACCAATTGGAGTGCTGATGATTAACATAGTGCCTGAGATAGGATTCAAGAGATTGATTTACACGCTCAATTTGACCGTTGGACTGAGGATGATGAGTGGTAGAAAGAGATATGGTAACTCCAAACTGTTTGCACAGAGATTTCCAAAATCTTGAGACAAATTGAACTCCTCGATCAGAAACAATGTCCAAAGGAAAACCATGTAATCTGGTGATATGGAGAATAAACAATTCAGAAAGTTTCTGGGCCGATGGTAATCCAGGTAATGGAACAAAATGAGCTGCTTTGGAAAACCTGTCTACCACAACCCATATGGTCTTGTTTCCGGCAGAATTAGGAAGATCTGTAATAAAGTCCATGGAAACATGAGACCAGGGATAATATGGAACAGGCAGAGGTTGTAAGAGACCAAGAGGTAAAGATGAAGACTGTTTATTAGAGGTACAGGAATGACAAGCTGCGACATAATCCTTGACATCTTTGCCCATGGAAGGCCACCAGACATGTTGTTTGAGTCTCCATAAAGTATTACGTACTCCTGGATGTCCAGATAGAACATTATCATGAGCCCAACGGAGAAGTTTTAGGCGGAATTCAGTAGGTACAAATAAGATCCCAGGAGGTATGTTAAAGGATGAAGGAACAGGAGCTTGAACAGACTGTAATGCTTGGAAAGGAAAAGTAGACAACTGAGCTAGAACTTTAGCAGGACGGAGAATGGGTTCAGAATCCAAAAATGTAGAATCAGAGGCTAGAAACTGTCTAGATAAAGCGTCTGCTTTCGTATTCTTAGAACCAGGAATATAAGAGAGGACACAATTAAATCTGGAGAAGAAGAGAGCCCATCGGGCTTGACGTGAGTTGAGGCGTTTGGCAGTATGAAGATACAGAAGATTTTTATGATCCGTGAGAAATGGTTGAACCGTGCCTTCAAGCAGATGTCTCCATTCTTCCAAAGCCATTTTAATAGCTAATAGTTCCTTGTTACCAACGTCATAATTCAGTTCAGAAGTATTGAACTTCTTGGAGAAAAATCCCACAGGAAGGATCTTGCTAGAAACAGGATTTCGCTGAGATAGTACTGCCCCAGCAGTGATCAGAGAAGCATCCACTTCAAGGATGAATTGGAGACTCAGAACAGGATGGCAAAGAACGGGAGCAGAAGTAAATGCAGACTTCAGAGATTCAAATGCCTGTAAGGCTTTATCAGACCAATGCTTGCAATCCTGACCCTTCTTAGTAAGAGCAGTAAGGGGTGCCGAGATGTTAGCAAAGTCTTTTATGAACTTACGATAGTAATTGGCAAACCCCAGGAACCTTTGAAGAGATTTTAAGGAAGTAGGTCTAGGCCAATCAATAATTGCCGACAGTTTGTCAGAATCCATCTTGAATCCAGACGGGGAAATAATGTAACCCAGGAAAGGAATAGATTCTTGATGAAAAGAGCACTTTTCAAGCTTGGCAAAGAGAGAATTTTCACGTAATCTCTGGAGTACTAGTGTAACATGATGAACGTGATCTTGGAAAGTCCGGGAATAAATCAAAATGTCATCAAGATAGATAATAACGAATTGATTAAGATAGTCTTTGAATATTTCATTAACAAAATGTTGAAAAACTGCAGGGGCATTGCATAACCCAAAAGGCATAACTAAATATTCATAATGCCCAAACCGGGTGTTGAAGGCAGTTTTCCACTCGTCCCCTTTACGCATTCTGACCAAATTATATGCCCCACGAAGATCCAATTTGGTAAAGATGGAAGCACCCTGGAGACGGTCAAATAATTCGGGAATGAGAGGGAGTGGATAACAATTCTTGATTGTTATTTGATTAAGAGCTCGATAGTCAATGCAAGGACGAAGGCCTCCATCTTTTTTTTCCACAAAGAAAAAACCTGCTCCTACTGGAGAAGAAGAAGGGCGGATAAAACCTCGGGCCAAATTATCCTTGATATATTCCTCAAGTGAAACATTTTCTTGATGAGAAAGTGGGTATGTTTTACCCTTAGGTAGAGGAGCTCCTGGTAATAGGTCAATGGGACAATCAAAAGTCCGGTGTGGAGGTAATACTTCACATCCTTTTTAGAGAAGACATCACAGAAAGAATGATAATGTCTAGGCAAAGAATCAGGAATGTCAAAAGCTGCCACAACTGTACTAGAAATTTTGGGAGTACTTTGAAGACACTGTTTGAAACAAGAAGATCCCCAAGCAACAAGTTCTCCTTTAGACCATGAAAAAACTGGATCGTGTAATTGAAGCCAAGGGAGTCCCAAAATGAGAGGAAACTGTGGGGAAGAGATTATGTCAAAACAAATGGATTCGGAATGAAGTACTCCTACAGACATAAGCAGAGGTATCGTAGAGTATTGAATGAAACCAGAACCTAAGGGTTGACCACTGACAGTAGTGACCTTAACTACTTGGCTCTTGGAAAGCAAAGGAATATGAAAAGCATTGACAAAGTCCGAATCCATAAACATTCCTGCAGCTCCAGAATCGATGAGTGCTTGAGCCTGAAACCTGGTGTTGCCAAAACGGATAGTGACTGGAACAAACAGCTTGGGATTGAGGGTAGAAAAAGATCTTTGGCTTAACTCAGTCCCTCTTTCTGGAGTTAAGCCCTGGCTTTTACTGGACGAGTTGGACAATCTTTTAACATATGCCCCTTAATACCACAGTAAAGACATAGTCCCAAATTACGCCTTCTGAGACGTTCAGCTTCGGATAATTTAATTGCACCAACCTCCATGGGTTCACTTGACTCAGAGATAGAAGTATTTGGATGAGGCAGGTTTGGTGAACGAGGCATTGGACGGAAAGAAGATCTGATAAAGGATCTTCTGTTATGGTCACGTTCATGGAGACGCTCAGAGTAACGAGCATCTAGCTTGATACATAAGTTGATAAGTTCTTCTAGAGAATCAGGAAGATCCCTATAAACCAATTCATCTTTCAAACGATCACAAAGACCTTTACGAAATGCTGCACGCAAGGCCCCATGATTCCACATAGTTTCAGCAGCTAAAGTCCGGAATTCTATAGCGTATTGTGCTACAGAAAGAGACCCCTGTCTTAGATCTAAAAGTCCTGCTTCAGCAGCTGCTGATCTACCAGGTTTATCAAACACAGAAGAAAATATGGATACAAAAGTGTCAATATCATGGAGCAAAGGATCATCCTTCTCCAGCAGTGGAGAAACCCAAGCCAAAGCTTTACCCTTCATAAGAGAAATTGAAAAGGTGATCTTGGAGGAAGAGGAAACAAACATCTGAGGATTATTTCTGAAGTGAAGGCGGCACTGATTTAGAAATCCTCGACAGTCTTCAGGATTGCCGTCATATTTATCCGGTAGTGGAATTCTAGGAATAAACTGTTCTGCAGGTTGTGGCGGATTAAATGCAGGGTTAGAACTGGCCGCAGGAACTACAGGTGTTGCAGAAACTTGAGAAGGAGAGAGATTATGTAAAAGAGCAGTAATTTGATCCAATTTAGAATCCAGGGATTGTAGGTGTGCAGAGTGGGTTCCAAGAAGCTGTCCCTGTAGAGCCACAGCTCTGGATAACTCACCAGGGTCCATTTTATGGCCTGTTTGTAATGTCAGGATAGGTTAAGTCCAGAGTTAGACCCAAATGCTAAAATGAAGTTAGAATAACACTCTAGCACTGTGAGTATATTCCAGGACCTGACCCTGCGACAGCTGCAATAGTATACTCACAGAAATTAACTGGAAGATGGTACAGCAGGGTCAGGAGAAGAACTTCAGGTAGTTAGGGTAAACCAAAAGAGTAATCCATCAAGCAATAACCGGTAACAAGGAATCAGACAGGCAGGGGTTAACCAGAAGGATTTGTCAAACAAGCAAAGTCCAGCAATGAATAATCAGGCAGTTTGGGGTTAAACAGTAGAATGGTCTAGCAAGCAAAGTTCCAGCAGCGTGAAATCAGGCAGTTTGGGGTTAAACAGTAGAATGGTCAAACAAGCAAAGTTCCAGCAGCGTGTAATCAGGCAGATTGGGGTTAAACAGTAGAATGGTCAGACAAGCAAAGTCCAGCAATGTGTAATCAGGCAGTTTGGGGTTAAACAGTAGAATGGTCAAACAAGCAAAGTTCCAGCAGTGTGTAATCAGGCAGTATGGGGTTAAACAGTAGAATGGTCAAACAAGCAAAGTCCAGCAACGTGTAATCCAGGCAGTATGAGGTTAAACAGAGAAATGTCCAAACAAGCAATAGTCCAGATAACAGGAATCAGGCAGGAAGGGTTAAGCGGGTTAGGAGTTAAACAAGCCAGCAATTCTTGATTCAAACAAGTAATCCAAAAGTTACTTACAAGCCAGGAATAGAACAAACAGGCCCCGAGGTGAGGAGACGCCGGAATAAGAAGCCCCAATGACGTCAGCAGAAGGGGCCGAGGGGAACAGGGTTGCATAGCAACCAAGAAAGCACTACCGCGCTGTCAAAGAGAAAAGGAAGCGATCAGCAGCTGAGCTGAGCGATCGCAACAAAAGCATTGGATTTTTTAATACTCCTATTGCAGTGGTTCCATTTCTTCACTTTTACATTATATAATTCTGAAACCTTGTTTATATTAAGAAACATTGAACTGGCCTGCATAGGTCATCAGATATAGGAAGTATATACAAGTATGATAGCTACTATAAAGATCCAAAGTAAGTTTTAAAATAATAAAAAATAAAAAAAGGAGAGATTGCACCGCTCAGGATAAAAAATAAATAAATAAGCAAATTAGTGTTATATATACGGTCCTTTATGGGCCATGAAACATAGCAGACAATACTAAACTTGTATAATAGAGTAAAAAATAAATGTTTTTCAAGTATGCCTAGTGAACTGCAATATAGCAAGGAATAACTTTAAATAAAAGATGTTTAAAGTGGTACTTAATATAAGAGGGTATCTATATCACAGGGTGTAGTATTCACAATCACTTTAAATGGTGAATACAAATTTATGACAAAAATAAAGGTTTTGTTGCTCTTTTCTTATAATAAGCAAGAAGAAATAACTTATTCAACTTGTTATATAAGGTGAGGCTTTAGTTTAGTAATTGAATTTATATATATGAAATTATATCTTGCAATAACACATAAGGAAATGTGGATAGTTTCTCTTATAAAAATGATACAACAAGGAGAACCACAGGAAAAAATGTGAGTGATAAATGGTTTAAATCACTCATATGGCAGTTCAATAATATCCAGGGTAAAGTTGTTGCTTTAAGTATAAGCAAGGTTTTCACGCACTCACACAAGCAGACAATAAAATATGTACAGTCCAAACACACTCTCATATATCCCAAATACGTATCAAAAGTACTTTTCCAGATGACTGGTTAATAAGCAAAAGAGGTAATCGAATATAGGATTGGTACAAACAACATAAGGTAAGTATTTGTGCGTGGATAGCGGTACTTAGCTTATAACCAGGGCGGTTGAGGCAGCGTGGGTATGAGAGAGCTGAAAGGAGCTGACAGGCAGGTAGATTGAACTCCGGTAACCGCTCAGTGTGAGCGCGACTTCGGCGTCTGTAGTATGAAGTTCCGGTAAGCGTAGTAATCTGGCAGGCTGGTTCCGGTAGGGAGCAAAGGTAGCAAATGAATATGCAGCGCATATAGTAAGGATTGAGAATAAAGACCTGAAAGACTAGTAAAGTCTAAGAGCAAAGTTATTTCACAGGAGACAAAGTGAACTGTGAAGGAACAACTTCAATTTTCAGGCCCAGAATGAGGCTAGACTGTGTCCTTAAATAGGAAGGAAGTTCTTGAGAGGTGCAAATTTAAAGGTATATCACATGTCCCCCCCCTCAGGGAATCACCCCTGGGGATTCTAAATGTGGTTTGAGGGGGTATTTCCTGTGGAAAGTCCTGACCAACTGGGGTGAATGAACAGATGAATGAATGAGCCAGGAGTTATCTTCTGGGCCGTAACCTTTCCATTTAATGAGATATTCCAATTTATGTCTATTTATCCTAGAGTCAAGTATGGATTCTACCTCAAATTCCTCCTGGTTATCCACCATTACAGGAGGTGGGGGTGAGTCAGAAGTGCGAACTTTGACAGGATATGGTTTCAACAAAGAGATATGAAAAGATGGATGAATTTTATAATCTGTAGGCAATTTAAGTTTTACCACATTGGAATTGATTACTTGTTCGATTGGGAAAGGACCCAAAAACTGATTAGCAAGTTTTTTGCTGGGAACATGAAGTTTGAGATTCCTAGTTGAAAGGAGAACTAAGTCCCCAATCTTGTAATCAGGGCCTTGTCTATGAGTTAGATCATAATATCTTTTTTGATAGTTTTTTGCTTCCTTCAGATGTAACTTCAGGACATTTAGTCTTTCTTGGAGATTGTATGTAAATTCTGTAGCAACTGGGGAATTTACTGTTTTACTAGAAAGAGATATAGTGTTAGGGTGGAAACCATATGTCGCATAAAAGGGGGAGGTTTTGATAGATGCGCTTAAAGAATTGTTATATGTAAATTCAGCCATGGGGAGATAATCTGACCAGTCATCTTGGAGATGTGATATATAACAACGTAAGAATTGCTCTATGGTCTGATTCAGTCTCTCTGTTAGTCCATTTGTCTGTGGATGGAAAGCAGTCGTATATCGATGGTCAATCTTTAACAGTTTACATAGAGATCTCCAGAAAGAGGATGTAAACTGGGTTCCCCTGTCTGTAACTATGTTGGTCGGTAGTCCATGTAATCTAACTACTTGGTCAAGAAAAACTCTAGCAGTTGTTATAGCTGTGGGTAATCCCTTGAGAGGGATGAAATGTGCTAGTCTGGTTAAATGATCCACTATTACCATGATAGTGTTATTATGTTGTGAAAGAGGTAATTCAACAATGAAATCCATTGCTATGGTACTCCATGGTTTATCCGGGATAGGCAGAGGTGTAAGTAAACCAATTGGTCTTTTGTGAACTAATTTGTTTCGGGCACAGTTCTCACACCCGGATACATATTCATAGATGTATTTATTCATGCCTGGCCACCAGAAATTACGTCTGGTGAGGTCAATGGTTTTTTGGATTCCCGGATGTCCAGAAATTATATCATCATGGGTATGTGAGAGGACTGATGATCTGATACTCTCGGGTACATATAGTTGATTGTTATGATAGTATAAGCCGGTTTGAGGGTCTTTGGAACAATACTGGTGAGGTATTGTATCTTCTTTTAAGGCATTATGTACTTCTTGTTCTATAGGTGTGAGGACACCATTGAACTTTTCAGGTGAGATAGTATAATTAGGTGGATCATGGGGTGAAGTTTCTGATATTCTAGATAGAGCATCAGCTTTCGTATTTTGAGTTCCTGGTTTGTAGGTGATGATGAAGTTAAAGCGGTCTAAGAATAAAGACCATCTAGCTTGTCTGGCTGTTAAAGTTTTGTTCTTCTTCAAATATTCAAGGTTCTTATGGTCAGTAAATATTATGAAGGGGAGTTTTGATCCTTCTAAGAGGTGTCTCCATTGTTCTAGAGCACTTTTTATAGCCAGAAGTTCCTTATCACCCACACTATAGTTAACTTCAGCACTAGTTAATGTTCTGGAAAAGAAAGCGATTGGATGAATTTCACCATCATCACCTTGCTTTTGAGAGAGTACTGCTCCTATGCCAGTGTTAGAGGCATCCACTTCGAGTTGGAATTGAGCTTCAAAATTGGGGAGCGAAAGTATTGGAGCAGTAGTGAATAGTTCTTTAAGGGTATCAAATGTTTCTTGTGCTTTGTCAGACCACTTGAATTTTTGATTAACACTGGTTAATTGGGTTAGTGGTCTGACTATTGAAGAAAATTTTTTACTAAACTTTTGGTAAAAATTGGCGAAACCAATGAAGCTTTGTAGTGATTTTACAGTGGTGGGAATAGGCCAATCGATAATAGCAGAAATCTTTTCAGTATCCATTTGTATTTTATTAGGAGTGAGTATATAACCTAAGAACTTTATCTTAGAAACATGGAATACGCATTTTTCTAGCTTGGCGTATAATTTGTGTTCCTTAAGACGAGTAAGTACCCATCTTACGTGTTTTTCGTGTTCAGAGGGAGTTTTGGAATATATCAAGATGTCATCTAAGTATATGATAACACAAATGTCCATGAGATCATGGAATATTTCATTAATAAAATGCTGAAATTTCGCGGGAGCATTGCTCAGACCAAACTTCATCACATTATACTGGAAAAGCCCATAGCGGGTTCTAAAGGCGGTTTTCCATTCATGACCTTCTTTCATACGTATGAGGTTATAAGCCCCCTTAAGGTCAAGTTTGGAATAGATAGTTGCTTCATTCAATCGTTCTAATAATTCAGGTATAAGTGGTAGAGGGTATCTGTTTTTAATAGTTATTTCATTTAAAGCTCTATAATCAATGATAGGTCTTATAGTACCGTCTTTATTACGTACCAGAAACATTCCAGCTGATGCTGGTGATGTTGAATGTGATATAAAACCTTTTCGGAGGTTGTCGTCGAGATAAGAGCGTAAATAAGTTAACTCTTCTTGTGATAATGGGTATATTTTACCGTGAGGTATTTGAGACCCTGGTATTATATCAATGGGGCAGTCAAACTCCCTATGAGGAGGGAGATTTTCTGCTTCTTTTAAGTCAAACACCTCTGCCAGATCCTGATAAATTTCTGGTAGTTCTTTTTCTATGGTAGAGATTAGCTGAAAAGGATAACAGGTATTTAAACAGTATGGTGATTCTAGAGTTAGCTGTGTGTTTGACCAGTCAATGCTGGGATTATGTTTGTTTAGCCAAGAAAATCCTAGAATAAGAGTATGCATATGGATAGTGATTAAATCAAAGGACAGATATTCAGTATGGCCTTTATCAGTAGTCACTAAAAGTGGTATTGTTTGATGTGTAATGGGACCATTTTGTATGTGTGTGCCGTCAATGAGTTTAACAGATACTGGTTGTGCCTTGCAAACAATAGGGATTTTATTTAATCTAACAAAATATATATCAATATAATTTCCGGCTGCCCCAGAATCAATCAACGCTTTAGATCGTATGTTTTTCTGATCCCACTGTAAAGAAAGATCAACAGTCAGTTGAGGGTTTTGAGCAAGGAGTAAAATATTATGTTTTATAATCATCTTACCCTTTTTTTGTCTTAGAAGATTTGGGCAGTTTGAAACGGAATGTTCTTTTTGCCCACAATATAAACAAAGGTTTTCAGATTTACGTCTGGCCTTTTCTTCGGGTGTAAGGGGTCCCCTTATAGCTCCAATTTCCATTGGAGTTTGATTGGATGTACCCTTTTCCTGTGTTGGAGTGTAATGATATGAACGTCGCTGTGTTACATCAAAAGAAGCCCTTTCAGCCTTCCTTTCACGTAGTCTACGATCCAGAGTTGTGCTCAATTTTATGAGACCGTTTAAAGATTCAGGCATCTTCAAGCGGGACAACTCATCTTTTAAAGATTCAGAAAGTCCCAATCTGAATTGGTTCTTTAAACTTATTTCATTCCATTTAGAATCATCAATCCACATTTGGAACTCAGTGATGTATTCTTCTACGTTCCTTTTTCCTTGTTTCAAAGATCTTAGTTTAGTTTCTGCAGTGATCTGAGTATGAGAGTCCTCATACAAGGATGTCATTGCTAGAAAAAATTCTTCCAAAGAATCAAGTATTGGATGGTTATTCTCAAAAAATCTGTTTGCCCATGAGCGGGGCTCCCCCTGGAGGAAAGAGATAGTGGTGCATACTTTGATTCTTTCAGAATGATAAGTCTTAGGCCTAAGTGAGAAAAGTAAATTACAAGCATTTTTAAAATCTCTATATTCACTTCGTTTACCAGTGAAGGTTTGTGGGTAATTAATATGTGGTTCAGGTGTTTCTAAACTTTTCACAGGTAAACAATCTTTTATTAGTGTTTTAAGTGCCTTGTTTTCTGTTTGTAATTCAGTTAAAGCCCTTGCTAAGTATTCCAATTTTTGATTGATATTAGTGATTTCATTCTTTATTTAACTGGGATCCATATTATATTTAGTGGTATGTCCTATATTTTATAGGCCTGAAAATTCTGTGGTATTCACAATCACTTTAAATGGTGAATACAAATTTATGACAAAAATAAAGGTTTTGTTGCTCTTTTCTTATAATAAGCAAGAAGAAATAACTTATTCAACTTGTTATATAAGGTGATGCTTTAGTTTAGTAATTGAATTTATATATATGAAATTATATCTTGCAATATCACATTAGGAAATGTGGATAGTTTCTCTTATAAGAATGATACAACAAGGAGAACCACAGGAGAAAATGTGAGTGATAAATGGTTTAAATCACTCATATGGCAGTTCAATAATATCCAGGGTAAAGTTGTTGCTTTAAGTATAAGCAAGGTTTTCACGCACTCACACAAGCAGACAATAAAATATGTACAGTCCAAACACACTCTCATATATCCCAAATACGTATCAAAAGTACTTTTCCAGATGACTGGTTAATAAGCAAAAGAGGTAATCGAATATAGGATTGGTACAAACAACATAAGGTAAGTATTTGTGCGTGGATAGCGGTACTTAGCTTATAACCAGGGCGGTTGAGGCAGCGTGGGTATGAGAGAGCTGAAAGGAGCTGACAGGCAGGTAGATTGAGCTCCGGTAACCGCTCAGTGTGAGCGCGACTTCGGCGTCTGTAGTATGAAGTTCCGGTAAGCGTAGTAATCTGGCAGGCTGGTTCCGGTAGGGAGCAAAGGTAGCAAACGAATATGCAGCGCATATAGTAAGGATTGAGAATAAAGACCTGAAAGACTAGTAAAGTCTAAGAGCAAAGTTATTTCACAGGAGACAAAGTGAACTGTGAAGGAACAACTTCAATTTTCAGGCCCAGAATGAGGCTAGACTGTGTCCTTAAATAGGAAGGAAGTTCTTGAGAGGTGCAAATTTAAAGGTATATCACACAGGGCCACCCAAGGGATGAAGCTGTACACTTATATATATAGAATCAATTAATCCCCTAGTCTTGGTACTTACCCCCAGTCTTCACGGCTTACAAACCTGATGCGGTGAACTGTGTGAAAAGTGCTGTGTGAGTGACTGGATCCTCCCAGTGGCCGTGAGTCCGTGCGCTCTGCTCGGAGCCTCCTCGCTCTACAAGCCCGCTTCTCCGGACGCTGCCTGATTCACACTCCTCTTGGCACTCGAATATGACGTCACTGCCAGGTGCCGACTTATGTGGGGGGCAAGAAATTCCCGATCCTCCGTTGCCGGTCTCTATGACCTCCTTTCGGTCACCTCGTACAAATCCTGGCAGGTAATTCCACAGGTGCTGGGAATTAGGCTGCAATTCCAGGAATCGGCTAAATGCAATAATTCAAGAAAAGTCCGGAGCCGCAGCAATAAAGTATAGTATCTTTATTTATCTATAAAACAGGTCTGGTAACAGCAATAACACTGACATGCCCTTCAGTTGAATGATAAGCTTACGCGTTTCGGCATTGTCGCCGTATTCATAGCTCTCAAGATTCCTTACAACTGTTAGGCCTAATAAAGGAATAAAAACCACCGGATTGGCTGATGGGCATTAATTGTTTAACTCTTTCTTATCCTGTGAATTTCAGTATTACCTATTCACATAAACTCTTACCATGTAATCTACCTGTAGATCTAATTAAGGACTTAACTATTATTCAAGGAAATGTACAGAATCATAACTCGTCTACAATCAACATATATATATGTAAACGTTATCATAATAACCACAATATTGCCAAGTGTTATTATAATTATGTCAAGAATTTAATTTTAACTGCCTATTTACCTCCTATTCTAAATAGAAAAGTGTAAAGGGAAAACAGAGTGTAATTAAATTTTATATTATTATACACGATGGGCATATTGTGTTCTCTATTGCACCTATACTCCTATACCGGACTTTTAAGCATACAATTTACAATTTTATGTTATTATATGTATATATTCATATTCATATTTCTCAATTTGTACAGAGCAAAAACATTTCAAACAAACCCATTAGTTGTCAACGTTAGAAATAAATATATTGGCAAAATAGACCTATGCTATAAATACCTATGCCTGAACATAAATGGCTCTGATATTGAGTGAATAAACCATAAACAATTGAGTAGAAGGGTTCTGAATAATATTTCATAAAGGCGTATTATCCCAGCCTTCTACTATGCTTTCTCTTAGTACCAGTAATTTATGAGGTCATAGGCTGAATTTAATCCAATAGGATGTCTTGTTCTCATTTGAAATATCAAAAAAAATCTCTCTTCGTGCGAGTGCTGCCTTCCTATCCCCCCCCCCCCCCTTCGGCCAGCCTTTACACTCTCTATTATGGTCCATTTAAAACTGGAATTATTTTTATTATGGACCAATTTGAAATGCTGGACGAGTGGAGTTGTTAGGGTACCAGCCTTAATATCGGAGAGATGTTCTCTAATGCGCACTCTGGTCTCCCTTGTGGTCATCCGTACATACTGAAAACCGCAGGCCTCGCAGCTCGCCAGGTAGACTGTGAATGTATTTCTACAATTCATACACTCTCTGTGATTGTAGTGTCTTTGAGTAGCACTACATATAAAGGCTTCACCTGTCTGCAGATGTTCACATGCTTTGCATGTGATGTTACAACACCTGTAGACTCCTTTAAATCTCAGCCAAGAGCTTGTATCCTCTCTTTGTACATCCTTGAGCTGTGTAGGGGCCAAGATATTTCCCACAGAGACCCCTCTTCTAAAAGAGCATCTGCATCCCTTACCTACAATGTCTGATAGAGCCTCATCAGCCGCCAGCATTTTGAAGTGTTTTTTCACTATCTGGCAAATATTATTGTACTGTGTGCTGTAATCAGTAACAAAAAAGATGTCTCCACTCTTTTTGATCTTTGGATTTTTGATCCTATTGGATTAAATTCAGCCTATGACCTCATAAATTACTGGTACTAAGAGAAAGCATAGTAGAAGGCTGGGATAATACACCTTTATGAAATATTATTCAGAGCCCTTCTACTCAATTGTTTATGGTTTATTCACTCAATATCAGAGCCATTTATGTTCAGGCATAGGTATTTATAGCATAGGTCTATTTTGCCAATATATTTATTTCTAACGTTGACAACTAATGGGTTTGTTTGAAATTTTTTTGCTCTGTACAAATTGAGAAATATGAATATATACATATAATAACATAAAATTGTAAATTGTATGCTTAAAAGTCCAGTATAGGAGTATAGGTGCAATAGAGAACACAATATGCCCATCATGTATAATAATATAAAATTTAATTACACTCTGTTTTCCCTTTCCACTTTTCTATTTAGAATAGGAGGTAAATAGGCAGTTAAAATTAAATTCTTGACATAATTATAATAACACTTGGCAATATTGTGGTTATTATGATAACGTTTACATATATATATGTTGATTGTAGACGAGTTATGATTCTGTACATTTCCTTGAATAATAGTTAAGTCCTTAATTAGATCTACAGGTAGATTACATGGTAAGAGTTTATGTGAATAGGTAATACTGAAATTCACAGGATAAGAAAGAGTTAAACCATTAATGCCCATCAGCCAATCCGGTGGTTTTTATTCCTTTATTAGGCCTAACAGTTGTAAGGAATACGGCGACAATGCCGAAACGCGTAAGCTTATCATTCAACTGAAGGGCATGTCAGTGTTATTGCTGTTACCAGACCTGTTTTATAGATAAATAAAGATACTATACTTTATTGCTGCGGCTCCGGACTTTTCTTGAATTATTCCACCCGAGGGATCCCTACCTTCTTTTAATTAAAAGAAATCTCGGAGGAGGAAGGAACTGGGAATGTTAACACAGAAAGTATTTACAAAGAAAAATCTATGGTTGATAGAAGAGAATAAACTATATATATTACTAAAGCAACACTAGAGTCCTTATCCACCAAGGAGGATATACAATCAATAAAAGAATGCATAATAAATTAAATATCCACTATTTTAAAATATATAATGGAAATTGGTGGAAGAATAAATGTTTTGGAGAACAGAAGTGAAGAAATAGGCAGTAAAATGGACATATTACAAAAACAAATTGTTGACCAAAAAAATTTGATAATATCTATACAGGACAAAGTAACAGATATGTAGGGTAGAGCTAGAAGGAAAAACCTGAAAATAAAATGCATACCCAATTCAGTAAAACAAGAAGAACTAAGAACATACCTACAAGAACTTTTTCAATATATTTTAAAGGATTTATATAAATCAGAAATAGATATTGAGAAAGAATATAGATCTGCAGTAAAGCAGTAAATAAAAATAATTTGAGAGATGTGATTATAACCTTCTTCAAATATGAGGATAAAGAAGCAATTTTAAAAGGAGCAAGTAATTGTTAAGATATAAACTTTGGAAGTAATATACTGCAGATCTTTTCAGATTTAAGCTATGCTACATTCCAGAAAAGGAGAGAGATAAGACATATAACAAGTTTCCTTTAAAGAGAGAAAATAAGATACAGGTGGGGGTACCCCTTTAGTTTAATGGTCAACTCAAATGGGATAACTGCCATATACAGAAATGAAGAAGATTTCCAAACATTTAAAAATAAATTAAAGCTGGACATTCCTAGCTCTTTGGATAGAGGAAGAACATTAAGATAAAGGGGGGTAGTTATCAACGCGTCTACTTTACCTGCCTTCACCGGCCCAATACGCTTGCCTACCATCGCCGCCGCGGACCTTCAAAATTTCGCCTAAGTTATCAATAAAGCTGTCAAAAAGCCGTGCACCAAGTACGGGGCGATGAGCAACGGACTGTGAGAGTTATCACTCATCCGATCTCGCTGCTCTTCGGCTTTTTCCCAGCTTTATTGCTAGCCTGTCACTAAGCACCCACACTAACTACACTGTTCTACCCTCTATACCAGCGCCCCCGGAGCCCCCTGCAACTCAATAAAGTTATTAACCCCTAAACCGCCGCTCCTAGACCCTGCCGCAACTCTTATAAATGTATTAACCCCTAAACCGCCGCTCCCAGACACCGCCGCCACCTACATTATACCTAGTAACCCCTATCCTGCCCCCCCTATACCGTTGCTACCTATAAAAAAGTTATTAACCCCTATCCTGATTATCCCGGACCCCGCTGCAACTAAATAAATAGTTTAACCCCTAAACCGCCGCTCCCGGACACCGCTGCCACCTACATTATACCTAGTAACCCCTATCCTGCCCCCCCCTATACCGTCGCCACCTATAATAAAGTTATTAACCCCTATCCTGACAATCCCGGACCTCGCCGCAACTAAATAAATAGTTTAACCCCTAAACCGCCGTTCCCGGAACCCGCCGCAACCTATATTAAAGTTATTAACCCCTAATCTGCCCCCTACACCGTCGCCACCTATAATAAATGTATTAACCCCTATCCTGCCCCCCCCTACACCGCCGCCACTGTAATAAAATTATTAACCCCTAAACCTAAGTCTAACACTAACCCTAAAACCCCCCTAACTTAAATATTATTAATTAAATAAATCTAAATAATATTTCTCTTATTAAATAAATAAATCCTATTTAAAACTAAATACTTACCTATAAAATAAACCCTGAGATAGCTACAATATAAATAATAATGATATTGTAGCTATTTTAGTATTTATTTTTATTTTACAGGCATCTTTCAATTTATTTTAACTAGGTACAATAGCTATTAAATAGTTATTAACTATTTAATAGCTACCTAGCTAAAATAAAGAGAAATTTACCTGTAAAATAAAAACTAACCTAAGTTACAAATACACCTAACACTACACTATACTTAAATAAATTATTCCTATTTAAAACTAAATACTTACCTGTAAAATAAACCCTAAGATAACTACAATATAAATAATAATTATATTGTAGCTATTTTAGGATTTATATTTATTTTACAGGTAACTTTGTATTTATTTTAGCTAGTTAGAATAGTTATTAAATAGTTATTAACTATTTAATAACTACCTAGCTAAAAGAAATACAAAATTACCTGTAAAATAAATCCTAACCTAAGTTACAATTAAACCTAACACTACACTATCATTAAATTGGCTGTTCCGATCAGCCAATAGAATGCAAGCTCAATCTGATTGGCTGATTGGATCAGCCAATCGGATTGAACTTGAATCTGAACACTACACTATAATTACATTAATTAATTAAATAAATTAGTTACAAATAACTACAATTAAATTAAATTAAATAAACTAACTAAAGTACAAAAAATAAAAAAAGCTAGGTTACAAAAAATAAAAAAAATAAGTTAAAAACATTTAAAAAATATTACAACAATTTTAAGCTACTTACACCTAATCTAAGCCCCCTAATAAAATAACAAAGCCCCCCAAAATAAAAAAATGCCCTACCCTATTCTAAATTTAAACAGTTCAAAGCTCTTTTACCTTACCAGCCCTTAAAAGGGCCTTTTGCGGGGCATGCCCCAAAGAATTCTGCTCTTTTGCCTGTAAAAGAAAAATACAACCCCCCCCAACATTAAAACCCACCACCCACATACCCCTAATCTAACCCAAACCCCCCTTAAATAAACCTAACACTACCCCCCTGAAGATCATCCTACCTTGAGTCGTCTTCAGCCAGCCGACCCACCGATGGAACCGAAGAGGAGATCCGGAGCGGAAGAAGTCATCATCCAGGCGGCGCTGAAGAAGTCTTCCATCCGATGAAGTCATCATCCAGGCGGCGCTGAAGAAGTCTTCCATCCGATAGAAGTCTTCATCCATGCGGCATCTTCAATCTTCATCCATCCGGAGCGGAGCCATCTTCAGACGAGCCGACACGGAGCCATCCTCTTCTTCCCGACGACTAATGAAGAATGGATATTCCTTTAAGGGACGTCATCCAAGATGGCGTCCCTTCAATTCCGATTGGCTGATAGGATTCTATCAGCCAATCGGAATTAAGGTAGGAAAAATCTGATTGGCTGATTGAATCAGCCAATCAGATTCAAGTTCTGATTGAGCTCGCATTCTATTGGCTGATTGGAACAGCCAATTTAATGATAGTGTAGTGTTAGGTTTAATTGTAACTTAGGTTAGGATTTATTTTACAGGTAATTTTGTATTTCTTTTAGCTAGGTAGTTATTAAATAGTTAATAACTATTTTATAACTATTCTAACTAGCTAAAATAAATACAAAGTTACCTGTAAAATAAATATAAATCCTAAAATAGCTACAATATAATTATTATTTATATTGTAGCTATCTTAGGGTTTATTTTACAGGTAAGTATTTAGTTTTAAATAGGATTAATTTATTTAAGCATAGTGTAGTGTTAGGTGTAATTGTAACTTAGGTTAGTTTTTATTTTACAGGTAAATTTCTCTTTATTTTAGCTAGGTAGCTATTAAATAGTTAATAACTATTTAATAGCTATTGTACCTAGTTAAAATAAATTGAAAGATGCCTGTAAAATAAAAATAAATCCTAAAATAGCTACAATATAATTATTATTTATATTGTAGCTATCTTAGGGTTTATTTTATAGGTAAGTATTTAGTTTTAAATAGGATTAATTTATTTAAGCATAGTGTAGTGTTAGGTGTAATTGTAACTTAGGTTAGTTTTTATTTTACAGGTAAATTTCTCTTTATTTTAGCTAGGTAGCTATTAAATAGTTAATAACTATGTAATAGCTATTGTACCTAGTTAAAATAAATTGAAAGATGCCTGTAAAATAAAAATAAATCCTAAAATAGCTAATAATTATTATTTATATTGTAGCTATCTTACGGCTAGATTTGGAGTTTTGTCGGTAACGACCCGAAAAACTAACGCCGGCTTTTTTCTGGCCGCACCATAAAAATAACTCTGGTATTGAGAGACCACATAAAGGCTGCGTTAGGCTCCAAAAAAGGAGCGTAGAGCATTTTTAACGCAGCTTCAACTCTCGATACGAGAGTTGCTTACAGTGCGGCCAGCCTCAAAAACGTGCTCGTGCACGATTCCCCCATAGGAAACAATGGGGCTGTTTGAGCTGAAAAAAAACCAAACACCTGCAAAAAAGCCGCGTTCAGCTCCTAACGCAGCCCCATTGTTTGCTATGCGGTAACCCTTCCTACGTCTGCACTTAACACTCTAACATGTACCCCGAGTCTAAACACCCCTAACCTTACACTTATTAACCCCTAATCTGCCGCCCCCGCTATCGCTGATCCCTGCATATTATTATTAACCCCTAATCTGCCGCTCCGTAAACCGCCGCTACTTACATTATCCTTATGTACCCCTAATCTGCTGCCCTAACATCGCCGACCCCTATATTATATTTATTAACCCCAAATCTGCCCCCCACAACGTCGCCTCCACCTGCCTACACTTATTAACCCCTAATCTGCCGAACCGGACCTGAGCGCTACTATAATAAAGTTATTAACCCCTAATCCGCCTCACTAACCCTATCATAAATAGTATTAACCCCTAATCTGCCCTCCCTAATATCGCCGACACCTAACTTCAAACATTAACCCCTAATCTGCCGACTGGAGCTCACCGCTATTCTAATAAATGTATTAACCCCTAAAGCTAAGTCTAACACTAACACCCCCCTAAATTAAATATAATTTAAATCTAACGAAATTAATTAACTCTTATTAAATAAATTATTCCTATTTAAAGCTAAATACTTACCTGTAAAATAAATCCTAATATAGCTACAATATAAATTATAATTATATTATAACTATTTTAGGATTTATATTTATTTTACAGGTAACTTTGTATTTATTTTAACCAGGTACAATAGCTATTAAATAGTTAAGAACTATTTAATAGATAAAATAGTTAAAATAATTACAAATTTACCTGTAAAAGAAATCCTAACCTAAGTTACAATTAAACCTAACACTAGACTATCAATAAATTAATTAAATAAACTACCTACAATTACCCTAACACTACACTATCAATAAATTAATTAAATACAATTGCTACAAATAAATACAATTAAATAAACTAGCTAAAGTACAAAAAATAAAAAAGAACTAAGTTACAAAAAATAAAAAAATATTTACAAACATAAGAAAAATATTACAACAATTTTAAACTAATTACACCTACTCTAAGCCCCCTAATAAAATAACAAAGCCCCCCAAAATAAAAAAATGCCCTACCCTATTCTAAATTACTAAAGTTCAAAGCTCTTTTACCTTACCAGCCCTGAACAGGGCCCTTTGCGGGGCATGCCCCAAGAAATACAGCTCTTTTGCCTGTAAAAAAAAAATACAATACCCAAGCCCCCCAACATTACAACCCACCACCCACATACCCCTAATCTAACCCAAACCCCCCTTAAATAAACCTAACACTAAGCCCCTGAAGATCATCCTACCTTGTCTTCACCTCACCGGGTATCACACCGATCCGTCCAGAAGAGCTCCTCCGATGTCCTGATCCAAGCCCAAGCGGGGGGCTGAAGAGGTCCATGATCCGGCTGAAGTCTTCATCCAAGCGGGGCAGAAGAGGTCTTCCATCCGATTGAAGTCTTCATCCAAGCGGCATCCATCCGGAGCGAAGCGGCAGCATCCTGAAGACCTCCACCGCGGAACATCCATCCTGGCCGACGACTGAACGACGAATGACGGTTCCTTTAAATGACGTCATCCAAGATGGCGTCTCTCGAATTCCGATTGGCTGATAGGATTCTATCAGCCAATCGGAATTAAGGTAGGAATATTCTGATTGGCTGATGGAATCAGCCAATCAGAATCAAGTTCAATCCGATTGGCTGATCCGATCAGCCAATCAGATTGAGCTCGCATTCTATTGGCTGTTCTGATCAGCCAATAGAATGCAAGCTCAATAGAATAGAATATTCCTACCTTAATTCCGATTGGCTGATAGAATCCTATCAGCCAATCGGAATTCGAGGGACGCCATCTTGGATGATGTCATTTAAAGGAACCGTCATTCGTCGTTCAGTCGTCGGCCAGGATGGATGTTCCGTGGTGGAGGTCAGCCGGATCATGGACCTCTTCAGCCCCCCGCTTGGGCTTGGATCAGGACATCGGAGGAGCTCTTCTGGACGGATCGGTGTGATACCCAGTGAGGTGAAGACAAGGTAGGATGATCTTCAGGGGCTTAGTGTTAGGTTTATTTAAGGGGGGTTTGGGTTAGATTAGGGGTATGTGGGTGGTGGGTTGTAATGTTGGGGGGCTTGGGTATTGTATGTTTTTTTTACAGGCCAAGAGCTGTATTTCTTGGGGCATGCCCCGCAAAGGGCCCTGTTCAGGGCTGGTAAGGTAAAAGAGCTTTGAACTTTAGTAATTTAGAATAGGGTAGGGCATTTTTTTATTTTGGGGGGCTTTGTTATTTTATTAGGGGGCTTAGAGTAGGTGTAATTAGTTTAAAATTGTTGTAATATTTTTCTTATGTTTGTAAATATTTTTTTATTTTTTGTAACTTAGTTCTTTTTTTTTTTGTACTTTAGCTAGTTTATTTAATTGTATTTATTTGTAGCAATTGTATTTAATTAATTTATTGATAGTGTAGTGTTAGGTTAATTGTAGATAATTGTAGGTAGTTTATTTAATTAATTTATTGATAGTTTAGTGTTAGGTTTAATTGTAACTTAGGTTAGGATTTCTTTTACAGGTAAATTTGTAATTATTTTAACTATTTTAGCTATTAAATAGTTCTTAACTATTTAATAGCTATTGTACCTGGTTAAAATAAATACAAAGTTACCTGTAAAATAAATATAAATCCTAAAATAGCTATAATATAATTATAATTTATATTGTAGCTATATTAGGATTTATTTTACAGGTAAGTATTTAGCTTTAAATAGGAATAATTTATTTAATAAGAGTTAATTAATTTCGTTAGATTTAAATTATATTTAAATTAGGGGGGTGTTAGTGTTAGGGTTAGACTTAGCTTTAGGGGTTAATACATTTATTAGAATAGCGGTGAGCTCCGGTCGGCAGATTAGGGGTTAATAAGTGTAGGCAGGTGGAGGCGACGTTGAGGGGGGCAGATTAGGGGTTAATAAATATAATATAGGGGTCGGCGGTGTTAGGGGCAGCAGATTAGGGGTACATAAGGATAACGTAGGTGGCGGCGCTTTGCGGTCGGCAGATTAGGGGTTAATAAGTGTAGGTAGGTGGAGGCGACGTTGTGGGGGGCAGGTTAGGGGTTAATAAATATAATACAGGGGTCGGCGGTGTTAGGGGCAGCAGATTAGGGGTACATAAGGATAACGTAGGTGGCGGTCGGCAGATTAGGGGTTAAAAAAAATTATTCGAGTGTCGGCGATGTGGGGGGACCTCGGTTTAGGGGTACATAGGTAGTTTATGGGTGTTAGTGTACTTTAGAGTACAGTAGTTAAGAGCTTTATAAACCGGCGTTAGCCCAGAAAGCTCTTAACTACTGACTTTTTTCCTGCGGCTGGAGTTTTGTCGTTAGATGTCTAACGCTCACTTCAGAAACGACTCTAAATACCGGAGTTAGAAAGATCCCATTGAAAAGATAGGATACGCAATTGACGTAAGGGGATCTGCGGTATGGAAAAGTCGCGGATGAAAAGTGAGCGTTAGACCCTATTTTGAGTGACTCCAAATACCGGCGGTAGCCTAAAACCAGCGTTAGGAGCCTCTAACGCTGGTTTTCACGGCTAACGCCAAACTCCAAATCTAGGTCTTAGGGTTTATTTTATAGGTAAGTATTTAGTTTTAAATAGGATTAATTTAAGAAGAGAAATATTATTTAGATTTATTTAATTAATATTTAAGTTAGGGGGGTTTTAGGGTTAGTGTTAGACTTAGGTTTAGGGGTTAATAATTTTATTACAGTGGCGGCGGTGTAGGGGGGGTAGGATAGAGGTTAATACATTTATTATAGGTGGTGACGGTGTAGGGGGGCAGATTAGGGGTTAATAACTTTAATATAGGTTGCGGCGGGGTCCGGGAGCGGTGGTTTAGGGGTTAAACTATTTATTTAGTTGCGGCGAGGTCCGGGATCCGCAGGATAGGGGTTAATAACTTTATTATAGGTGGCGACGGTATAGGGGGGGCAGGATAGGGGTTAATAGGTATAATGTAGGTGGCGGCGGGGTCCGGGAGCGGCGGTTTAGGGGTTAATACATATATTATAGTTGCGGTGGGCACCGGGGGCGGCGGTTTAGGGGTTAACATATTTAGTATAGCTTGCGGTGGGCTCCGGGAGCGGCGGTTTAGGGGTAATAAATATATTTAGTTGCGGCGGTGTAGGGGGGACAGATTAGGGGTGTTTAGACTCGGGGTACATGTTAGGGTGTTAGGTGTAGACAGCTCCCATAGGAATCAATGGGATGTCGGGCAGCAGCGAACATGAACTTTCGCTATGGTCAGACTCCCATTGATTCCTATGGGATCCGCCGCCTCCAGGGCGGCGGTTTGAAAACCAGGTATGCTGGGCCGGAAAAGTGCTGAGCGTACCTGCTAGTTTTTTGATAACTAGCAAAAGTAGTCAGATTGTGCCGCACTTGTGTGCGGAACATCTGGAGTGACGTAAGAATCGATCTGTGTCAGACTGAGTCCGGCGGATCGAAGCTTACGTCACAAAATTCTACTTTTGCCGGTATCTAGGGCTTGATAACTAAGGTGAATCAGCCTCGCCACAAATACGCTGCGGAATTCCAGCGTATTTGAGGTTGACGGCTTGATAACTAGGCCCCATGATGACAATCTAAAGGAGAAGAGAGCGCACTGGAGTACAATCACCATACACAATAAAAGATAAATCTGATAAATATTAGTATGAACTGTTGAATACATAGAATATAGTAGACAAGAAATGAGTACCATGTTTATATAAGGATATGTATATGTGTGCACAATTTCATGTGCACTCGTGCATAAGTATTATTACTTTTTTCCCCACTATATGACATGAGGTTTGAATACCTCTCAGATTTGTTGTTATTTTTGAAGTATCACAATGCCACATTGGGATGTGGATTTTTTTAATTATAATTATATTTCACTTTAAAATATGAGGTATGAATACCTCTCAGATTTTTTGTATGTTCACTTTTATTTCTTTTCACTAAATGATATGATATTTGAAGTATTTTTTTCTCACTATATGATACGAGGTCTGAATACCTATTATTTTTGAAGTATCACTATGTCACATTGGGATGTGGAAGTTATTTTTTATTCTCTTTTACTCTATAATATGAGGCATGAAGCCTCTCAGATTTTTTTTTTCCTTTCTCCCTTTTTGCGTCTTGTTCATATCTAATATAGAAGGGGTGAATTTGTACATATATATATATATATATATATATATATATATATATATATGTGTGCATATTTCACTATTTTTACAACCATTTGGTGGTTGTTTTTAACTTTTTTCTATTTTTCTTTTTTTCTGTATATGTATCCTTCAAATAAAGGTGTTAATTTTGTATATTCTTTATTAAGAGACGGGGGATCTACTTATGGTTAATAAATAAAATGTCAAATACATTGAAATAATGTCTAGAGATGTTAAGATAATTTCATTAAATGTTAAGGGGTTAAATAACCCATGTAAAAGGTCTAGCGCTCATAGAGATTTTGAGAGAATAAAAGGGAGAATAATATTTGTCCAGGAAACACATTTTCAAAAAGGTTCTGAACCTAAGATGGTTAATAATAAATATGACACAGCTTATTTTGCTTCTAACAAAAATAATAAGAAAAATGCGGCTAGATTATGAGTTGTGCGTTAGGGTAAGAAAGCAGCGTTAAGAGGTCCTATAGCTGCTTTTTTACGCCCGCTGGTATTACGAGTCTTGAACGTTTAGGGGCACTGCACACTTCTTTGGCCTTACCCCAAAACGACTTACGTAAACTTCATAAAGTCTTTTTTTCTATGGGACTTCCATAGCGCCGGTATTACGAGTCTGTCCTGGGAGGCCAAAAAGTGAGCGATACACCCTACCCTGTCAAGAGTCCTAACGCATTTAAAAGTCAGTAATTATAGTTTTATGGTACAACGCCGTAACATAAAACTCATAACTAAAGTGCTAAAAAGTACACTAACACCCATAAACTACTTATTAACCCCTAAACCGAGGCCCTCCCGCATCACAAACACTAAAATAAAATTATTAACCCCTAATCTGCCGCTCCGGACACCGCCGCCACCTACATTATACTTATGAACCCCTAATCTACTGCCCCCAACATCGCCGCCACCTACATTATATTTATTAACCCCTAATCTACCACCCCCAATGTCGCCGCCACCTACCTACACTTATTAACCCCTAAGCTGCTGCCCCCAACGTCGCCACCACTATAATAAACATATTAACCCCTAAACTGCCGCACTCCCGCCTTGCAAACATTAGTTAGTCTAACCCTAAATCTAACATCCACTAACTTAAATATAATTTAAATAAATCTAAATAAATATTCCTATCATTAACTAAATTATTCCTATTTAAAACTAAATACTTACCTGTATAATAAACCCTAAGATAGCTACAATATAACAAATAGTTACATTGTAGCTAGCTTAGGGTTTATTTTTATTTTACAGGCTACTTTGTATTTATTTTAACTAGGCAGAATAGTTACTAAATAGTTATTAACTATTTAATAACTACCTAGCTAAAATAAATACAAATTGACCTGTAAAATAAAATCTAACCTAAGTTACACTAACACTACACTATAATTAAATAAATTAACTAAATTAAATACAATTACCTAAATTAAATTAAATTAGCTAAAGTACAAAAAAAAGAAAATAATAAACAAATTACAGAAATTTAAACTAATTACACTTAATCTAATAGCCCTATTAAAATAAAAAAGCCCCCCACAAAATAAAAAAAAACCCTAGCCTAAACTAAACTACCAATAGCCCTTAAAAGGGCCTTTTGCGGGGCATTGCCCCAAAGTAATCAGCTCTATTACCTGTAAAAAAAATATAAACAAACAACCCTCCCCAACAGTAAAACCCACCACCCACACAACCAACCCCCCAAATAAAATACTATCTAAACAAACCTAAGCTCCCCATTGCCCTGAAAAGGGCATTTGGATGGGCATTGCGGCCCAAACCCTATTCTAAAAAATAAAACCCACCCAATACACCCTTAAAAAACCTAACGCTAACCCCCTGAAGATCGACTTACCGGGTCTTCATCCAAGCCGGGCCGAAATCCTCAACAAAATGAGAGAAGTCTTCATCCAAGCTGGGCAAAGTGGTTCTCCAGACGGGCAGAAGTCTTCATCCAAGCCGGGCAGAAGTGGTCCTCCAGACGGGCAGAAGTCTTCATCCAGACGGCATCTTCTATCTTCATCCATTCGGCGCGGAGCGGCTCCATCTTCAAGACATCCGACGTGGAGCATCCTCTTCTTCCAACGACTAAAACAGAATGAAGGTACCTTTAAGTGACGTCATCCAAGATGGCATCCCTTAGATTCCAATTGGCTGATAGAATTCTATCAGCCAATCGGAATTAAAGTAGAAAAAATCCCATTGGCTGATGCAATCAGCCAATAGGATTGAAGTTCAGTCCTATTGGCTGTTCCAATCAGCCAATAGAATGCGAGCTCAATCATATTGGCTGATTCAATCAGCCAATAGGATTGAGCTTGCATTCTATTGGCCGTTCCAATCAGCCAGTAGAATACAAGCTCAATCCTATTGGCTTACTTGGTTGTATTTTTTTTTTACTGGTAAAAGAGCTGATTACTTTGGGGCAATTCCCCCGCAAAGGCCCTTTTAAGGGCTATTGGTAGTTTAGTTTAGGCTAGGGTTTTTTTTTTATTTTTTGGGGGGGGGGCTTTTATATTTTAGGGCTATTAGATTAGGTGTAATTAGTTTAAATTTCTGTAATTTGTTTATTATTTTCTGTAATTTAGTGGGGGTTTTTGTGCTTTAGCTAATTTAATTTAATTTAGGCAATTGTATTTAATTGAGTTTATTTAATTATAGTGTAGTGTTAGGTGTTAGTGTAACTTAGGTTAGGTTTTATTTTACAGGTAAATTTGTATTTATTTTAGCTAGGTAGTTATTAAATAGTTAATAACTATTTAATAACTATTCTACCTAGTTAAAATAAATACAAACTTGCCTGTAAAATAAAAATAAACCCTAAGCTAGCTACAATGTAACTATTAGTTATATTGTAGCTAGCTTAGGGTTTATTTTACAGGTAAGTATTTAGTTTTAAATAGGAATAATTATTTAGATTTATTTAAATTATATTTTAGTTAGTGGGTGTTAGGTTTAGGGTTAGACTTAGGCTTAGGGGTTAATAACTTTAATATAGTGGCAGCGACGGGGGCGGCAGATTAGGGGTTAATAAATGTAGGTAGGTGGCGTCGATGTTAGGGATGGCAGATTAGGGGTTAATAATATTTAACTAATGTTTGCAAGGTGGTAATGTGGCGGTTTAGGGGTTAATATGTTTATTATAGTGGTGGCGGCGTTGGGGCGGAAGATTAGGGGTTAATAAGTGTAGGTGGCAGCGACATTGGGGGCGGCAGATTAGGGGTTAATAATATAATGCAGGTGTCGGTGATGTTGGGGGCGGCATTTTAGGGGTTAATAAGTGTAAGATTAGGGGTGTTTAGACTCGGGGTTCATGTTAGGGTGTTAGGTGTAAACATAACTTTTATTTCCCCATAGGAATCAATGGGGCTGCGTTAAGGAGTTTTACGCTGCTGTTTTGCAGGTGTTAGACTTTTTTTCAGCCGGCTCTCCCCATTGATTCCTATTGGGAAATCGTGCATGAGCATGTTACACCAGCTCAACCCTGACTTAAGCAGCGGTGATGAGCAAAATTTTGCTCAACGCTCACTTCTTGTCTTTTAACGACGGGTTTCTGAAAACTTGTAATACGAGCGCTGCATGTAAGTGAGCGGTGAGAGATAACAGCTCGTTAGCACCGCATAGCCTCTAATGCAAAACTCGTAATCTAGGTGATGGAGTGGGTATAATATTTAATAAAAATGTTGTGTTTAAAATGATAGAATAGATGATCCTGAAGGAAGATATATAGAACTTACTGGATTACTTTTTGGGAAAGCAATAACCATTTTTAATATCTATGCACCAAATAAATCGCAAGGTTCTTTTTTTCAAAAAATCTCAAGTAAAATATGGGATATACACAAAGGTATAACAATAATCGGTGGAGATTTTAATACGCCATTAGACCCACTAATGGACTGTTCATCAAAAAACATCATTACCCCAAAAAAACTAAAATCCTTAAAGAATCTTTCTATGTACAATATATTCAGTATTTTAAACCCTAATATAAGAGTTTATCCAAACCACATATGGTCTATTCTAGGATAGATTATTTTTGTACAGATACTAACGGCTAGATTTAGAGTTCGGCGGTAGATGGGCTGTTAACGCCACGCGTGTTTATGTCTAACGCACGTCATTGTTTGACTCCGGTATTTAGAGTTAATATAAGACCATCTAACGATGCTCCTAACGCGTGTATGTCACACGCGTAATCCTGCCCGCGTTAGACAGTCTCCCATAGAGATCAATGGGAAAGCAAATAAATTGCCTTTTTTCACCTAACACTCGATCTCGCGAGAATACGCACAGCTCGGTCATATGACGCATACCACATCATGCACAACAATAACACGCCGCAAATGTCACAACAACAATCAATCAACAAAGCACACAAGCATTACACATTCACAAGCGGGGGAAGTTTTAATACTATTTATACGGGGAATACGCATATACTTTAAGATGCGGAAAATCGCACAATAACAACAAGGATTAAAAAATATATACATACAATAGAAACAAAATCGCATTCAATATCATTATATATTATGAAAAACATACATATACAACACTTCACGAAGAACACACCATCGCAAATTCACATTTAAAAAGAATACTTTTGGACAATGAAAGCTAAAACGAACACTATGACATCATCGCATTCTACACATTCCACAAATATCAACTCTAAATGAGCATGCGCAAATTCACACACCTAATACACATTGCAATAATATTAATTGCTAATAAAGCACACCTGAACACTAATTACAATGGAAATTGGGACATCATTAAACATTTACACAGGGTATATAAGCACCACACAAGCATGGCTTCTTTGACTGTGTTGCTGGTGGGTCTTTGGAGATTGGAGGTTTAAGAATAGAGAGTTTGAGAATTTTTGAGAGTGAGTTAGTGTTAGCGTGAGAGAGTCAGTTGGTAGTGTTAGCGTGAGAGAGTCAGTTGGTAGTGTTAGCGTGAGAGAGTGAGTGAGTTAGTGGGAGTTAGTGGGAGTGGGAGAGAGTCTGTTAGTGGGAGCGTGAGTGAGTTAGTGGGAGTTATTAGTGAGAGTTGTTAGTGGGAGCGTCAGTTAGTGGTAGTTAGTGAGCGTTAGTGGGAGTGTTTGTTATTGAGAATTAGAAGTAGTGTGAGTTAGCGAGCGAGTGATTTATCTGTACACTTAACACATTTACACGCAAACACATTCAATACATACATACACTTATCAATAACACTACATACACTCCATACCCCCTACCCCCTCATACTACACTCCATACCCCATTCCTTGTAGTCCCATTCCCTTTCATCCCATTTACTCTTATCCCATACCCCATACCCATCCCATACCCATCCCCTAGTTACATTTAGTTTACATATCCTCCTTTTAGTCTTATTCTTTTCGTTTATTTAAATACTCCTTACCCTCTTTGTTTTTTTTACATCCCTCACACTTTAAGCACCTTTTTTGTCTTTTTAGTTCTTTATTTTGACCCCCTTTCATTTCATCACACTCACTTTTTGTTTGATTATTTGGGGTTTAGTTTAGGGAGGAGATGGAGGCCAGGCAGGGGACAGGTAGAGGGGGGAGTAGAGGGAGGGGGAGAGGAACAGGGCAGGAAGGGGGGCAGGAAGGGGGGCAGGAAGCGGGGGTGGAAGCGGTGGGTGGACCCAGCCACTTGGTTCAAGATGACCAAGTGGCTGGGCCCAGTGGTGGTCAGAGTAGGGCTTCACAGTCCGGGAAACAGAGGGCATCGTCACAGGGGAAGGCCAAGGCGACTAGGGAGGCGAGGTTTACGATGGAGGAGAAGGAGGCCCTCGTAGAGGCCTATATGGCCAGGCATAGGATGCTGCAGCACCAAAAGACCACCCCGACTGACGAGAGGAGGCTCTGGAACGAGATTAGGAATGCAGTCAATGCAGTGGGTGGCCGGAACCGGGATATGGATTCTATCAAACATCGGTACCGGGACTGTAAACTTGAACTTAAAAAAAAGTTAAGCCTGGAGGCCCGACATGCCGCAGGGACCGGTGGCGGCCCTGCCCTTGAAATGGAGTACTGCAGATGGGAGGAAATGTTGCGGCCCAGCATCTCCGAGGTGGAAGTAGTCGGTATCGGAGGAATCGATACCGGGAACCTGCCACTCTCATCTGACGGTAAGCTCATTGAACAATAATTTCACATACGAATGTATTTCAATGGACACTATACGCAAACATTTACTTTCATGATTGAGGTAGCGAATACAATTTGACAAAACATTCAAATGTACTTATATTACCTAATTTGATTCATTCTTGAGATATATTTTAATGAAGAAATAGCCATGCACACGGTGAAACAATCACAGGAGGCAGCTATATTCAGCTAACAATCAGCATCTTATAAGCATATTTAGATATGCTTTTCAGCAAAGAATATCCAGAGAATGAAGCTAATTAGATAAGAAAAGTACATTCGAAAGTTGATACTAAATGTATGCTTCTAAATCATGAAAGATAAAACATTGGGTTTCATGTGTTAAGGATCAGATTAATGCTATTACGCTGTTTACACGCATTCTATTACTTTGCGGTTACATCAGTATCTAGGCTATAGGTTAGGTGTGCATTTAAACAGACTGAAAACAAACGCAAAAACATTCACATTGACCACAGATATCACAAACACGGTTTAGAAAAAGCGGAAATCGTATTGATTGTTTGTTAGATTTCAAAGTGGATTAATGATTCTGCATTTGTAATTGTATCGTAAGCTAAGTCATTTAAACCTTTATTTGCAAATATGCTAATATATATATATATTTTTTTTTATTTATTTATATACAGAGTCTGGGGACGAGGCAGCACAGCCTCCTGCATCTCCCCGGGATGAGAGTGGTGGTGAGGAATTCCCACTTCGGAGGGAAGAGGCCCCCCGTGACGAACAGCGCACGGGAGATGATGAAGAGGCCCCGGAAGCACAGGAGGATCCCGCTGAACCCGCGGAACCCGCGGAACCCGAGGTCCCTCAAAGACCCGCACTCCGCCGTGCACGGGCACCCCGCCGTGCACGGGTTCAACAGGCACAACAAGAGGAAATAGCGGAGGTGCGGGTTCTACTGGAGTACATAGACCAGATGCGTACCTCCCGGATAGAAAATATAGAAGGACGACGCAGAATACTTGATGGCCAGAATCAAATTATTCAAGGACAAAATGAAATAATCAGCATACTGAATAGAATACAAGAAGGACAAACAAGAATGTTTAATCTTCATCAGGAAATGTTCACATTTTTCCGGGAGGCGCATGCTGGTCTACCTCCTGTTGCTGGGCCTCTTGTTGCTGGGCCTCTTGCTGCTGGGCCATCTCCTCCTGCCGGCCCATCTCATCCTCCTCCTCAGCCATCTACTCCTCCTCCTCCTCAGCCATCTACTCCTCCTCCTCCTCAGCCATCTACTCATCCTCCTCAGCCATCTTCTCCTCCTCAGCCATCTTCTCCTCCTCAGCCATCTACTCCTCACCTTGGTCGTCCCAGTACTCTTCCTTCCACTCCTCCCACAACAGCTCCAAGGAGGACTCTTCGGAGTCGGCAGTTGCCTCTCCCAGAGCCTCAGCCCCGTGGGAAGAGGGGAAGGAAGAGGAAGTAAGTATTTTTTTCCATCTTCAAATTTTTTTTATGTAATGTGTAATGGATAGGTATGTGATGATGTGGTTTTCATACACTTGTGGACCACACTCTGTATATAATCGACTTCTATGGGACCGGGTCCATGGAGGAAGATTCTTTGCAGAGTGTGGGTTATAAGTGTGTGAAAACCACATCATCACATACCTATCCTTGTTCATGATATTGATTGGTTTCTGTGATGTGATGTCCAAACTGTTTCCCGAATCGCTAACTAAATTACCATAACAATTATCCATGATGGCATATTACTGTTTGAATGCCAATAACACAGCTTAAAGGGACAGTCAGAAAATTATTGATTACAAAGAAAACACTGTATTACGCATTATAAAGTTTGAAACAACAAAACATGGAGAAATACATGTGTGACTTATGTGCTTACCCTTGTATCTATGACTATGAAAAATGACCACTTATTTGTTGTTCTGACATAACAACATTTTAGATATGAATGATCAATACATGGTCAATAATATGCTGTATGAGCACAAGGTTTTACATATACAAATGCTATCCAAATGCCCTCTAGTGCTCAAATTGTATAATGATTACAAGCACTCTTCACGATTTAAGAAATGAGCACACCAACCTCATAGGTTTAGATAGCAAATTTAAATAAACCCAGACAAATGTTCAATTGTTGAGAAACATTTGATATCCTTGATATTACAGAATTGACTTTTCGAATAATTTTAAAAAATAAAATTTTTCTAAACTGTCCCTTTAACAACATTACATATGCTAACACATATTTTAAGCTTGTTGGTATATCTACATGTACTTTGTCAAAAAATAAATTTTAAAATCACATTTATATTGACGTGTTAAATAAAGTCTATTTTCTTTAAGAGACATTATTGTGTTAATATTTTATTGTAAATATTTTTATTTTAACAATGAATATGGTTTAAAGTCCTTTTAGGAGTGGGGGGGGGGGAAATATGCTAACAAAAATATATTTGAAGATTAAACTATGTGGATCTCATACATGATACAAAAAACAACATTTGCATTCAAGGGACAGTATCCTATATTTTTTACATAACTGTATGTAATAGACACTACTACAAACAACAAGATTAACATATACTGATATCAATATTAAAAAGCTTCAAAATAAACCTATTGGTTAAACAATGGACTATCTAACTAGAGACAAAACCAAATATTTTTATTTATAATGTGAGTGTCTAATGAACCTTTAATAAAATATACAACGAAATTACATTTAGAAGAAGTCGGCATCATATATTTAGCATATGATAAATGCATATTGATTACTTTATTCAAACACAATAGCGCATATTTATTAATTAGATATGTTCAACATTAAACACAACAGTAATTTTTCAGAAAAAGGAACATTGTTGACAAACATATTAAACATGGACTGTAGAGATTTGCACTTGCCTATAAATATCCTATGCATGAAAACATTTTGCTTTCGTTCGTTGATTCAACCAGACATCCAGCAAAAGAGAATGTGGTGGTCTTTATCAGCTACGGGTCAACAATGTAACATGATGCAAATAATACATATTCGCAAGCTTTTTAAAATTGCATGCAGTCACAAACGTTTTTAACGTGCACAAATATTGCGGGACTACGCAATCCAATCAGACGTTTTTTTACCTTTACATGTGCCGTCTTAACATGGCGCTTCCTTGATCACGTAAGAACGCCATCCAATGAAAGGCACATTATTGATCACGTAAGAACGCCCAAAAAAAAAAGGCGCATCCTTGATCGCGTCAAAACGCAATCCAATAAAAGGCATATTCCTGATCACGTAAGAACGTCAGTCAATACAAGGAATCATTGGACAGCCTGGCAGGTGACGTCTTAAGCAACATGGCGCATCCGAGATCGCTGAAAAACCGCAGACAATACAAGGACTCAGTGACATCTTGGCATATCACTAAGAAACGTATTTATATTTTAGGAACTAGTATGTGTGTAGATTGCTATCTAGGAATGTCACCAAATCATGAATCATCTTTTCGGACTTGACTGTCCCTTGAACTATAGCTATGGTGTATATCTTTAACATTTAAAAGATACACATGAGAAATACATATGCCATTGATGTTTTAAGATATGTTTGGATTGTTGTTGAATAACAATAGTTATACATGTATTGATTAAACGTGTCATTTATTCAAGTTTAATTATTGTCAGCCTACCTATAGCCATATATGGGAGGAGATGTATTTTGTTAACATATTAGTTAACTAATATTCATCATCTACATTATTTGCATTACACACAGAGATTTATTTGGTTACACTTTGACAATAATATAGATTTGAAAATGAAATACAGGTGCTGTCAACATTACAATAAGATTGTTTATTAATAAAACTATATGTCCTTGTTCTTGTAAAAAGGACAAAAACGCTTTACAAATGGAAATACATTCATTTACAATAGTGATCAACATCACTTAAAGGGACATTATTTTGTTTTTAAAAAGAGCATACACATAGTCAATACTATTTAAATAAAATGAACACTTTACAGGGATTATATCATTGTATCAATACTCAGATCATTTGGTAAAGGTGCATCAATTCATGCAGAGTTTATAAATACACACATGGATCTGAACATTTAAATATACATATATACACAAATACAAATATATATATACATATATAAAGAAATTACTCTGCTAATCATAATCAGGCAATGATAGAGCTAAGAGAAAATAATATAAACACAAATAATAAGATTACATTGGAGATGTTAATCTTAAAGTCATTTACTATTGTCTTACATATATGATTTCATTATAACAAATATATTTGTTAGGTCCCTTTAAGGATAAACAACATAAACTAGAGCTTTCAAAAAATAACAGGAAGAATGAGGACAAAGATTTGTGAAATAAAATGTATTTTATTAGTATGTAAGAAAACATACACAACGTTTATAAATAATCTTGTAAAAATAAGGAATATATGAGCCATATGACAAGGTAACACAGTGCATCACAGTCCATGAAGAGAGTTGCCAAGGGCCAGCATAGCCCCATTGGAGACACATGGCAAGGTAACACAGTGCATCACAGTCCATGAAGAGAGTTGCCAAGGGCCAGCATAGCCCCATTGGAGACACATGGCAAGGTAACACAGTGCATCACAGTCCATGAAGAGAGTTGCCAAGGGCCAGCATAGCCCCATTGGAGACACATGGCAAGGTAACACAGTGCATCACAGTCCATGAAGAGAGTTGCCAAGGGCCAGCATAGCCCCATTGGAGACACATGGCAAGGTAACACAGTGCATCACAGTCCATGAAGAGAGTTGCCAAGGGCCAGCATAGCCCCATTGGAGACACATGACAAGGTAACACAGTGCATCACAGTCCATGAAGAGAGTTGCCAAGGGCCAGCATAGCCCCATTGGAGACACATGACAAGGTAACACAGTGCATCACAGTCCATGAAGAGAGTTGCCAAGGGCCAGCATAGCCCCATTGGAGACACATGGCAAGGTAACACAGTGCATCACAGTCCATGAAGAGAGTTGCCAAGGGCCAGCATAGCCCCATTGGAGACACATGGCAAGGTAACACAGTGCATCACAGTCCATGAAGAGAGTTGCCAAGGGCCAGCATAGCCCCATTGGAGACACATGGCAAGGTAACACAGTGCATCACAGTCCATGAAGAGAGTTGCCAAGGGCCAGCATAGCCCCATTGGAGACACATGACAAGGTAACACAGTGCATCACAGTCCATGAAGAGAGTTGCCAAGGGCCAGCATAGCCCCATTGGAGACACATGACAAGGTAACACAGTGCATCACAGTCCATGAAGAGAGTTGCCAAGGGCCAGCATAGCCCCATTGGAGACACATGACAAGGTAACACAGTGCATCACAGTCCATGAAGAGAGTTGCCAAGGGCCAGCATAGCCCCATTGGAGACACATGGCAAGGTAACACAGTGCATCACAGTCCATGAAGAGAGTTGCCAAGGGCCAGCATAGCCCCATTGGAGACACATGACAAGGTAACACAGTGCATCACAGTCCATGAAGAGAGTTGCCAAGGGCCAGCATAGCCTCATTGGAGACACATGACAAGGTAAAAGAGTGCAACAGGCACAACAATAAACTGATAAAAAGGCCAAATGGCAACAATATAAATACAAATTCAACATGTGGACGGAGGATTATTATCTGCCACCATGGAGCATATCCAGATCCTCCACTTACTGGTCATCCTCTTCATTGTCCTGTGCATGTCCAGCTCCAGATTCAGGCCTTGAACGTAATTGCATAATTTCACGCAGAGTCAAGTCCTGAACCCGGAGCTGGGCCTGCATGGTGTCGTTCATCCCTCTCAGGACAGCTGCGTTCCTCAACACGGCCTGCTCTACTCTTGCTATCCCTTCTAGCATGAGCCATGCTGAGTCACAGCCTAAAATAAAATAAAATTAAATATTAAGGATAATTACACAACAGAATAAAAGATTTTAATACATACATTGTCATCATAAAGACAAATAATTATTTACATAAATTATTTTTCATATATTCTTTACACATGAATTAGGTTATTCAGACAGACAGAAATCATTAAAGGCTCATGTTACTCAAACATGTTGTCCCCTTTAATTGGTTTTAGATGATCCACTTATACAGCTTGAGTGTATCAAATCTTGTTAAAGGATTTACATTGTACTTACATCAGCAATTTAAAAATTCAATTTAGACTGTGGTAGGCACACCTATCCTTAAACATTTTGGCATTGAGGACAAGCTGTGTAAACATAGCAACCAGAAGAAATTACATTCCCACTGGGTTAGACAAGAGATAATGTATCCACATTTGGACATAAAATTTTGGATCCAAGTAGTGGTGTTTGGTATATGTAGTGATATCCAATTAAAGGGACACTGAACCTAAATATTTAATGGACTGATTCAGATAGAGCATGACATGACAAATCTTTAGAAATTACACATATTCATTATATGTTTTAATTGTCAAGCTATATTTTGAATGCAAGAATGTTGGTTTTTATGGAAGCCAATATTTGTTGATGAACTTTGTTTGTGCATGCTGGTTGATGGATACATTCATCCAACAATAAAGAAATGATGGCCACATTTATTTTATTGTTTAAACTAATTATAGGAATAAGTTGTTTTCCATAAATATATCAAGAGAATGACGAATAATTCATAAGAGTATTCTATTATACATTGGCTTAACATTGCATGCTGGATTTGAATCACAATTTAACCAATTTAACTTCACTGTACCTTTAAGTATCTTATAAAGTGTATTTAGAATGATACTTACAGCTGTGCCTGGGAAGGACAATCTGACACCCAGGACAATGAAGGTTGAAACAGGGGGGAGGGATGGGATTGGCTTGGGGAGGGATGGGAATGGCTTGGGGAGTGGTGAGCTGCCGCTCCAGGGTAGGCCGTACAGCTGGGGAGTGGGGAGTTTGGGTCTGGGCAGCTGTACGGGCCAGAATACGGGGAGAGCGGCGAAGGGGGGTGTATGGGCGTTTTTTGGGAGGGACAGGATATGAAATATGGGAAGGGCTGGCAGTGGTCGGGGCATGGTCATGAGTTTGGTGATGGGAAGGGCTCTGGGTGTGTGCAGGGGTGTGGCCATGGTCAGGGGTGTGTGCATGGGGAGGGGTCTGTGACTGGGCAGGGGCGGAATCCAGATGACCAGAAGTGGTGGATCCATCTGAAAATGTAAAAGAAATATATTAACATCTCATACATCCTGACATCAAATCAACGCATTTCAAATTGATTATGTTTTCAATATACTTCAAAGTGTGTTTGAATCTGTAAACTATTCTGAAATGAGGATATGGTATCTATATAGGCACTCAGATGAATCTCAATGACTGTCTGTACAATTTGAAACTTATTATTGTGTTTTGGCATGGAATATGCATGTGACATAATGATGGCATGAATTATATATTCTTAAAAAAATATATACAAGCAGATTTTCATGCTGCCTGATATAGAAAGGGGGCAGTAGTGTATTTGAACAGACAAATAATATTCCTTTTTAAAGGGAAAAAGCTGTAGACTTTGAATGTCTTCAATAAAATGATTTCAAAAAAAGAAACATGTTGGAAACATGATAGATATATTTCACATACCATCAGACTCCAAGGCAGCCTCTTCCTCCTCCATCCCACATGTGACATCAATCTCTGTAAAACATAACATGTTGTGTACACCTTAAGATCAGATATTATAACATATGTTACTGTTGCTCAAATACGCACATCAATGTTGCATTAAAGATATACACACACAAAGTTATGATTTACATCATTTTGATGGAGCATACAAATGACAATAGATTTGTTATTGTCAATAAATCAGAATATTAATGTATTGTTTGTCTTAATGTTAAATTCATAAAAGCATAGTACATAGAACATTTAAGATTTCTCATGTGTGTATCACTTGATGACTGTTGTCAAAAAATCAAATTGAAAAAAACATATGTTAGACATCTTATGAATAACAAATGTGTAGACTAATAAAGTAGAAATTATTAATCGCTCAATAGAAAAAATAAATATATAATCAGAAGATAAATTCTATGATTTTTTATAATGTTATGCTTCATCGGAATCATGATCATAATATTGATTAGCAATACACCTTCAATTACATATAAATGAGTCAATGGACTTACCAGGAGACCGCAAAGGCGGCTCTATGTCACTGCTGGATTCCTGTGGGCTTCCCACACCAACTCTCTCTATGAATGATATAGATATATATTATTAAACACATTTTGGATATCACTAAATCACATCTGTCTAGAATTTTAACATTAATCAACTTTAAAATGTGAAGAATAGAGCAGTCATTACACCAGAAAATGCTTGATTGAATCAAGGGGATTCTGTAAACATATCTGTATTGAACATATGTTTAATGTCAGACTACATTAGACATCAAATTCATCTCAGATGCTGCTATTGCATATCTAAATATACCCAATGATCAATGTTCTTAACCCTTTAAGGACACAGCTTTCACTTAGCTCAATTGTTTTATGACGGAATAATTCCGTCATATGTCCTTAAGAAGTTACAAGAATACACACAAACCACATATTGAGGAGCATCTGTTGACAAATCTAAACAAACATGTGTCACATCGACCCATTTTTTCAATGTACAGTAATCTTGTTTAGGACACAACACATATTTATCACAATACATAACAAACTTGATTATTACAAATATGTAATCATGGTGCTGTTAGAGTATGCAGATATCTATAAAGTAACTCCAACAGATAATTAGATTTATATATCAATAGTTTTTAATAAAAAGAATGTAAAGATGAATGAATCTATTTTGTCTTAAAGGGACACTGACATGATTAATTTAAATAATTGATTTCTATGTTCAAACTGTAAAAAATGATTTAACATTGACTCCTATTATAATTAGAATGTTGCTCGATATTAATCTTAAAGGCAGATAAGGAATATTGGATTCAATAAATATTGTTTGTTGAAGGTATCCACCAATCATCAATATAAACCCAGGTTGGTCAACAAATATTTCGATGCACATAAACGTACTTTCTTTATTTTAAACTACATTTAGCAATAGAATATGTCACATATGATGATAGTATTATATTTTATGTTTATTAATATTGCATACTGTATGTGAAAGACAATATTAATAATTGTAGCTCAGTATCCCTTTAATCTAAAATTAAATAGATTCCACAATGTTGTTGTTTGTTAATGAATTATCTACTCCATATGTTGATGTAATGAATGGTATTGAGCATGCAATTAAAATCAAATATGTTATTTAAGGATATCCGAATAATTATATAATTTTCATCTATTAAATAGACATTACATATAAATATTGAACAATGTGTATTTAGTATGTAATGTTCAGTCCATGTTTCTAAGACAAATGTCAATTAAAATGAGACATACCATACTGTGACAAGCCCTGGCTTGAGGATCCAGCAGCCACATCCATATCTGTAATATATTAAATGAGGATTGCATATCATTAATACTAATCATGCCATGTTTAATATATTTACATTAATAACAAATCAATAGAAAAATATTAATCCTTTGGTAGTCCCATGAGTTAATAGTTTCCGCAATTAAATTAATGATAAATATATCCTGGACTCTTATTTTCAATCAGTTGTGTTGTTTACTGTATCTTTAAGAATATCTGCTTGTTATTACATAATCATCAATTGATGGCCATATGTTATAATTTATTTGTATTATTCGTTTTTTATTAGCTATAATATTTAAAATAAGAATACTGTATTCTTCACTAATCTAAGAATTTCCATTTATTTTTTAACAACATGTATAAAGCAATGCCACTTTCCGCAAACCCATGTTAACGTGGATGAGAAATGCCATTTTCGCGATCATTGCGCAATGATTCCAAGCGGAATTACGCATCCGTCATTTGAACAACATGTATAAAGCAATGCCACTTTCCGCAAACCCATGTTAACGTGGATGAGAAATGCCATTTTCGCGATCATTGCGCAATGATTCCAAGCGGAATTACGCATCCGTCATTTGAACAACATGTATAAAGCAATGCCACTTTCCGCAAACCCATGTTAACGTGGATGCGAAATTACATTTCCGCTCTGTGACGCATACTCTGTAGAGCGCAAGAAACATCATTCCTATTTCATGTGTCAATAATCTAAAATCAGATATCTAAACATCATATGTAGTGTATGTTGTGAGATCTGTATAGGTTTAGTATCTGACTAAATACACATTTTTGATTTTTAAAATTAAAAATATTATATGAAGTTGGATAATTACCTGGTTCAGATTCTCTATCGGCTCCTCCCAGGCCACCGGACGGAGAAGCATCTGCCCTGTCCCCCGCGTCAGGACTTTCAGATCCCGCAGCTGGGAGGGAAGAAGAGGAGGCCGAGGATGGCGAGGATCTAAATCTTTTGGGGACCCGGAGATTGAGGAGCTCGCATAAAGTCACCTCATAAGGGAGTAGGTACAGTTTCCGCGGGGCCTTTCTTTGGCCCCCTCTTTTACGGGCTTGTACCCAGTCCCTTATGAGGTTGACTTTTTTCGATAAACGCAACCTCATATCTCCGAATCTCCTCATGATCTGATCCTGGGTCCTCTGGACGTCACACACCAATCTAACCGCATTGGTGATAGACTCCCAGAGGGCCTTCTTAACAGGCGCATCTGTCGAGCTCCTCTTGTTCCCAAACAGCTGGGGATAAAAGTCCTTGACGGCGTGGACCAGTGCAGCGCTCTCCTCCTTGGTGAACCTGGGAACTGACATGCCTGCTCGGTTTGATAATATAATATATAAATATATATACTGCCTGCAGGCATTAGAGAACTGACAAAGATGGCAACGTGTAATGGACTTTTATATGGTGAAGTAAACATGAGATGCACCATGGGACAATTTATCTGTACATCTGATTGGATAAAAGTTTGAAATATTGTTATAATGTCTGTGAGACCATCCTGACTCAAGTTGTGTTTGTGTGATGAACTCTGATTGGCCGTTCCTTAATGTTTCATATCTTAGTAACTTCCTTACACATACCGCTTGGTGGTGCTGTAACTTCATTTTTCATGTAGACTTATTTGTAACTCATGGGCCTGTCATGCGGATATGTGTGACGCAGATTTAATATCCGGGATCCGTGAAATATTAATGTTTAAATACTCTTTAAAATCTAATACTGTCACATTATTAATGTTGTAGACATTTCTCGGTTTAATAACGGTCTGTTTCTTTAATACAAATACACATTTAATATTGTATGTCTTTATTGTTCTTTAAATAAATTTATTGTGAAGTATTGACATTGCTCTATTAAATGTATTTATAATGCACATTGATTGTGTGCTATTGCGTGACATTACACTAATGTTTAAATATGCTAATCTGGTGTTTGAAGATGCGTTTCCCACGCAATATTTATTAATGTTAAAATTCAGGTTAGAATGTCAGTAACTTGGATAATCTGTTTATAAATGTTAAACTACAGCTTTGTTATTCGCAAATAAACCTCGAGCTTGTATTTCTCTGAAGTGCTCATATATGTTATTGTGCAATGGCGTCTTTAGTTTTAAAGAGACATTACAAACAAACAATTGTATCAAATGATCTGTAGAGATAGAAGATTGTTTTGACTTTAAACTGTAAATCATTTTCTCTTAGTATTTATATATCCTCAACAGAAGAAATTTAAATGCACATGGTTGAGACAATCACATAAGGCATCTCTGTGCATCCACCAATCTTCATCTACTGAGCCTATCTCGATATGCTTTTCAAGCAAAGTATGTCAAGATAGGAAGAGAAGTAAATACACTCTTTAAATCTCTTAAAGGGACACTGTCCAAACAAATTTACCATTGGTGATTGAGCATGAAATGTTAATCAACTTTATTATTTAATACGATTATCAAATGTTAAGTTATCTTGTTATGTTTCTTTGCAAATCAATAATGATATTTTATATTACGGACAATTGTTTAATAAAAACCTGGGTTGTCCTTGACGATTGTTGCATCAATTATTCCAAACAATCAAGTTCTGTCCAGAGTACTGAAGCAAATAAATTAGCTATTTACTGCCTTATTTCTAAAGTAATGATAGCAACATCACAATGAGCATTCATAATATGAGACAAGTTTTAAAGTTTATTAAAATAGAATACTCATTCAGAATGTATAAATCATTGTTTTTTTAACTGGCTACCTTTAAGTATATTTTGAGTTCATGTCCCTTTAAATAAACATTTCACAATAATGCTTAATATATCATAAACCTAGGCACCTTCCTTTTGCTAAATGAGTCTAACATATGAGTAAAGCAAATTTAGATTAACTTCTAGATTGTTTTACACACTGACTGAAATATATTTATTAAATGAGGTCTTTTTTAGCCTTCAGCGTAGAGGGACATTAAGCTATATGTTATGTATGCATTTTGTATAATAATCTTATATTTGACCAACTTAATATGTTTTGTTATTCAATCATTATATTGTAATTATATATATTCGTGGATTAAATACATCTCTACATAGGCTATTTTGATGCTGATTGTTGTTTGCATATAGATGCCTTATATCATTGACTAAGATATGTGCATTTATTTTTATTTTAACAAGTATATTTAAAGACTGAATGTAATTCTATAGTACATTCTAAATATGTTTAAATTCTTGTATGATATTTGTAACAATCTATACAAAATATACATTTTGAATGACCCCTTTAAGGACCCAAACATATTGTATTTTGATTTAACATTGACAAAATAAACTAAAGGGGAAATTACATTCTATATAGATATTTGATGTCTAACCCAAGAGGTAAGATTGTAATAAATACATAATATTACTAAGTATAGTTAAATGACTCCACTAGAAAATTACATAGATTAACCTGGCATCCAATAACTAATTTTTTAAAAATATCAAGTTAAATGACCTACCATTTATAAATGTAATAATTGTAAAATATTTTCTAATAATGTTTTGAGATACCTAAGGAAGATACATGATCTTATACAATTCTTTTTACATTCAACAACACTGTCACTTTCATGTAATTGAACCACTTCACCTTATTAAATGTTAAAACAATCATAATATTACTACATATCCTAAATATTTTTAATATATACTTTTTCAATATAAAAGCATTGAAGAATCTGACTCCCCAATTAATGTTAAAAGATATATTTTAATATTCTCGGAAGATTTTTATTTTCTACTATTAATGCATTATTTTCTCTTATGCATGTGCTTGTCAAATAGCCAACTACCAGTCATGGGAGTCCAAGTTTTATTTATTTACAGATTATATTGATATATATTAGAATCTGTTAAAAAGAAACATATATTTAATAGAAAATAATTAAATATTCCAGGAAGTCATCAGATGCCAATCTGAAATGACAAATAATAAAAATGGAACAAAGTTAATACACACGTTGTAAAATATTCATAAAATACATTTAAAATCATATGGTGTCTATGCTCTAACTTTGATCAACATTTTTTAAAGATAATCATTACATTGATTTTAAATTAATGAAATACATACACCATTATATTGTTGATTAAAAATTATATTTAAATATCAAAAATTAAAATTATACATAATAATGTATATCACATGTAAACAATATATGTATGCTGAACATAAATGTAATATTTCATGTCCATTCAAATACCTCTATATCAACTATAATATGTATTCCTTTTTCTGATTGTGATCCCTAAATATCTCATTAAGAACTAAATATGACTAATGTATGTAAGCTACTAATATTCTACAGTCTTCACTAGCATGCATTGGTACACCAACCTGGACAATGCATGGTCTTTGAAAGTCAATTCAGGGGTAAACAGTTGATCTTCAATAGGTGTCTTATTCATCAGTTCATTAAATAGAGGACTGGGAAATACCATCTAAAAAAGTACAATCATCTAAGTGTCTGATTGTGATCCCTAAATATCTCATTAAGAACTAAATATGACTAATGTATGTAAGCTACTAATATTCTACAGTCTTCACTAGCATGCATTGGTACACCAACCTGGACAATGCATGGTCTTTGAAAGTCAATTCAGGGGTAAACAGTTGATCTTCAATAGGTGTATTATTCATCAGTTCATTAAATAGAGGACTGGGAAATACCATCTACAAAATAGAAAATCATCTAAGTGTCTCCAATAGGATGTCTCCACAGCCTTATTCTATCAAATAGTTTGCACTTACCATGTGAACATGTATTTGTATGGTTTTCAAGGTCAGCAGAATTGAAATATAATGCCAGACATGATCCCATTGGTATACTTCAATTTCAATCTTGGCTTTTTCCCCACTGTCAGTCTTGGAAATCTTCACTGTCAGGCTTCAAATTGTTCCCTTTCAGTCTTTAGATTAAGTCATCTCCCTAATGTAAGAAATTATATATAAAGATTTCATACAAGTGTGTGAATCAGTTCTGTACCCCTCTCCCACCCCCCATTTCATAATAAATATCTATCACTAGCTTACTAAGCCTGTGTATGAACCTGTGTTATTTTCTATCAAGTGTGAAGATGAGTCATATTGAGCAGAACAAACCTCTGTGTGACATTGAACCATAGTCATTCTAGAGTATCCCTTTCTGATTATGTACATTTTAAGTAATGTGTAAACAAAGTTATATTTTTTAAAATGTATGCCATATGATGTATTTGTGTACAAATCATGCCAGCAACAGTCCATACATTTCTACTTACCATCTGATGTCCTCTTTAAAAACCAGGTGGCAAAGACTCGCTATAGGACCCAATGCCCAGAGCATCACCTATATTATGAGAAATAAAGATTATTCTAACATTTGATCAATACTAACATGTTTGCACAATTCTCTACTTGTCATTTCCCTAGAGTTCACATCTATTGAAAATACTCCAGTGTAACTTCTATTATTTACCGTCTAAAGTGGCGGTTGATGACGTCTGCTCTGACATCAAGTCCCTCGTCCTGGAATTCCCCCTCTAGAACAGGATCATCCTCCTCATCTCTGAGGAGGTCTCTGTCCACCGGGACGGCCTGCAGCATCCCAGCCCGCTGTGCAATATTATGCAGGACGCTACAGGCTACAACGATCTTAGCCACCTTCTTTGGGTTGTACTGGAGTGCTCCTCCAGAACGGTCCAGGCACCTGAATCTCATCTTCAGGAGCCCGAACATCCTTTCAACCACCGCCCTGGTTCTCTTATGAGCCCTATTGTAGCGCTCCTCAGACACATCAGTTGGGCTACGCAAGGGGGTAATGAGCCAAGGCCGGCTCATGTACCCAGAATCACCTATAAATTTAGAACAGAACATAATTCAAACAGAATACTTAAACTAGTATATTGTTGTATAAATATATTTTTTTAAAACCATAATCCATATTAAAAGTTGTCAGAAACATAAAAAAAAAAAAAAAATTTATATATAATTCTGTATCTTGCCATTTCATCTAAGACATGCTACATATGCGTATTTCTCCTAAACCAAACCTTGTGTAAAATGCTAACTACATGGTTACATTGCATTCTCTATCTGAACACTTAAGGTAAGACATGCTACATATCTGCATTTCAATAAAACTAGACATTAGCAGAAAAAGACAATGACAGGGTTAAATTGCATGAGATAATATCTTGCCATTTCATCTAAGACATGCTACATATGCGTATTTCTCCTAAACCAAACCTTGTGTAAAATGCTAACTACATGGTTACATTGCATTCTCTATCTGAACACTTAAGGTAAGACATGCTACATATCTGCATTTCAATAAAACTAGACATTAGCAGAAAAAGACAATGACAGGGTTAAATTGCATGAGATAATATCTTGCCATTTCATCTAAGACATGCTACATATGCGTATTTCTCCTAAACCAAGCCTTGTGTAAAATGCTAACTACATGGTTACATTGCATTATCTATCTGAACACTTAAGGTAAGACATGCTACATATCTGCATTTCAATAAAACTAGACATTAGCAGAAAAAGACAATGACAGGGTTAAATTGCATGAGATAATATCTTGCCATTTCATCTAAGACATGCTACATATGCGTATTTCTCCTAAACCAAACCTTGTGTAAAATGCTAACTACATGGTTACATTGCATTCTCTATCTGAACACTTAAGGTAAGACATGCTACATATCTGCATTTCAATAAAACTAGACATTAGCGGAAAAAGACAATGACAGGGTTAAATTGCATGAGATAATATCTTGCCATTTCATCTAAGACATGCTACATATGCGTATTTCTCCTAAACCAAACCTTGTGTAAAATGCTAACTACATGGTTACATTGCATTCTCTATCTGAACACTTAAGGTAAGACATGCTACATATCTGCTTTTCAATAAAACTAGACATTAGCGTCGGTAAATAACAAATGGTTAAATTTAATCCTATAGCTGAACATGACGCTAACAGTTAAAAAATACAGGGGCAATTGTCAAAATAATTAACCATGTTGAGCACAAATACTCACCAACGAGATAACCAGGGGGCATTTGTCTTTCCTCAAACTGGCTCCACAGGGACGACAGAGAGAGGATGCGGGCATCATGACAAGCCCCTCCAAAATTCGCATACACATGCATAATCCTCATCCGTGCGTCACAAACATACTGCACGTTGAGGCTATGAAAATGTTTGCGATTTCTGAAGGGCAAGTCATCAATTGGAGCACGCAGCGCAATGTGGGTACAATCAATGGCTCCCAAGACATTGGGCAATTGAGCAATATCAAAGAATTCCCGCTTCAGGCGCCTCCAATCACCATCATTCTGTGGGAATCCTATGTATTGCTTACTGATACGTACCATGGCGTCCAGAAAGTTATTAAACACCCCAGAGAATGTACCTTGAGCCAGGCCATGCATGTACAGTTCTCCGGATTGAAAACTCCCGGAGGCCAGGACGTATAGACAGCTTAGCATCTTACTCATGGGGGGAACAGCAGTCCTTATTTGTATACGTGGCTCCAAATGAGGTTTAAGAAGCTCGTAAAGGCCAATGAGCTGTTCGCGATCGAGCCGATACTTATCAAAAACCTCAAAGTCGCTCATGTTTTCCAAGGTGGGTCTCACCCTGTAGACACGAGGACCTCGAACCAGACGACCCCTTCGTCTCGGTCTGAGCCGCCGAGGCTGCCTGATTCGACCAACAGCTAGTTCTCCAATAGCAGCACCAGCAGCGTCTACCATGTCATCGTCATCCATCTTTCAAAACAGCGTAACAAGGTAAGCACTTGATCTGATGTGGATCACAAGTGATGCTTTGGCCATGTTGTTTGGGGGATTTATAGTACAATTAGTCCAATGGTAGTGAGTTTGTAATGATTGCTGATTGTATTCACCTGTTTGTATGTGAGCGGCGCGAATGCTTTCACAGTGGGCGTTTTTTTGTTGTTTGCTGAAATGTTGTTTTCCCCCAATGAATCTCAATGTGAAAGTGTCAAATATCACACATACAGTGCATGTTTGTAATGTTTGATCATATGCGTAATCAATATTTCTTAAACGCGATCTTATAGTAACAAGCACACGTCCAGGCTAACATGAATGAAAGTGCATAGTTGTGTATAATGTGCATCGAATGTGATCGATCAATGTTGATGCAATATTGTTTGTAAACGATAAAGTAACATCTGCCATCTGTAGTATTGTAAATATATGTGTGATTGCCGAGCAGTCAATATTGTATGCGTCCCTTTAAAATCGCACTAATACTGAATAACTTCCGGCTGTCATCTGTACTATTGTATATATAAGTGATTGCCGAGCTGTCAATATTGTACGCGTCCCTTTCAAATCGCAATAATAATTCCGAACTTCCCGTCTGCCATCTGTAGTATTGTATATATATAAGTGATTGCCGAGCTGTCAATATTGTATGCGTCCCTTTCAAATGACACTAATACTGAAGCACTTCCGGCTGTCATCTGTAGTATTGTATATATAAGTGATTTTATATCTGACAATATTGTATGCGTCCCATAAAAATTGCACGAATACTGAATAACTTCCGGCTGTCATCTGTAGTATTGTGTATATAAGTGATTTTATATCTGACAATATTGTATGCGTCCCATAAAAATTGCACGAATACTGAATAACTTCCGGCTGTCATCTGTAGTATTGTATATATAATTGATTTGCGATCTGACAATATTTCTTAATTGTCCCATTGAAATCTCCATAATAATGCTGTTCAAAAGTGTGGTTTACGTATATGTTGTATTGTAGTATTGAGTGTTAAAGTTCCTAAAGGGGCGGTACAGTGGTGAATCTGTGATGTGTATGGTTGAATCTTGTAATGACGTCATGATATTATTAACCTGCCTATGTAGTTGTGAAATCCTCATTGTGTTGTTGTATTGTGCTACATTGTTATTGTGTGCTGAATAAAATCTAAATGTGTGCTTTGTGGTTGCGTGATGGGTGATGCGTGTTATGTACATGTACGTATATATTGTGATTGTGTCCCACATATGCTGACTTCTATATAGCGGTCTGGCATTGTTGTTCCTTCCCATAAAGTGACATCTGTAATCTGGTGTAATGATGTTCGTGTTGTACGTAATTCCTAATGGTTTCTGGTGATGGAATCATGATGTTACAAGTACCGTCAAATCCATATGTTGTGTTTTGTGATTCCTGTAGAGAATGTAATGTGTTTGTCCCCCATCATTTGAATGCACATGTATGAGTGAATGTTAAAAGTAATATATGTGCATCCATGAGTGATTATGTGTTAAGCCTATGTAGATATGCAGTTGCTGCAAGCATATGAGTTGAATAACTGAAATGCAATAATAAAGGTAAATGAGAGATGTTTCCCATTGTGTAGTGTTTGTGAATCCAGAAATGTGTATTGAATTTTATTTTAATTGTAAATGTAATTTTATTGAAATAATAATGTGTTACTAGTGATGTGGATTTGTAGTTGATGTAATCTAAAAGTGTGAAAAATATTTATGGTGTGGTGAATATTTAATATTAAAAACCATAAGTCCACCATAGGGAAATAGTCATTTCTTGATCTATTTATCATAGCTGGGTCTAACGCATGAAATCATGTATTTTCTAGCGCTGGTATTTGGAGTTTTTCAGTCTACGCTATTTGCGTGCGTTAGGGAAATGAGGGTTTCGCGTGCACGAGCACGTCTTCCCAATAGAAGTCAATGGAGGCTCCAAAGATTTCTATTTTTTTTTTCTAAGACTGGTTTTCCTCGTAAAGTGAGTGACGTCATGATCTTGTGTGAAAAAGTAAATAAATCGTGTTCTTTTTGTAATAAATAAATATTTTGTGTATGTCATGTGGTGTATATTGTTTGTATGCATCGATGAGTGTATGTTTGTGATAATGTTATTCGTTAGATGTAGGTATATGAGGGTCTTTTCCCGTATGTCCATGTAAGTCAATGGGAAAATGGATTTGTGTGGATTTTTTTCAAACACCCGAGATCTCGCAACTTTAATCCTTTGTATTTTAAGAAAAAAAAAAAAAATAAGAAAAATAAAGATAGTGTTGTGTTTGTATGAGTGTAAGTGTACTTTGTGTAATATTTGTTTTGTGATTCGTGGATGTTTTTTTTGGCGGTATATGTTTACTACTGGGTCTGAGGTGGCGGTAGAAAGGTGAGCGTTAGGTGTATTTTGAGTGGCGGTAAATAAACTCTAAATACCGGAGTGCGTAAGAAACCCGCGTTAGGAGCCTCTAACGCTGGTTTTTACGGCTAACGCCGAACTCTAAATCTAGGCCTAAGGGTCTTTCCTTAATAAAGGAGGTAAATATTTTACCTATAACATGGTCTGACCATGTGCCCATATATATTCATTTAAAATTGTTAGCTCGATCAATAGATTCATTTAACTAGAGGTTAGATTATTTTTTGTTAGATAGAAATGAAGTAAAAATCCAAATAAAGAAACATATCAAATAATATTTTGAATTAAATGATAGCCCAGAACTAAAAATTCAAACCCTATGGGATACATATAAATGTGTTATTAGGGGGGAATTCTTTAGACAAAAAGCATATGTTGATAAATTAAAGAGAAAAAAAGGAAGAGGTATTAAAAAATCTTCAAGTAAATGAGGAGCGGCATAAAATAGAACCTGAAAACAAATTCATCTTGGAAAAAATGGAATGAATATAGATTAGAAATAAAGAAAATATTATCTAACGTAAATAAAAAACAAGCAATATTTTGAAACAAAAATATTATACAGAAAGAGATAAGACAGGGAAGTTCTTAGCAAGAGCAATTAAGAAAAAGAATATGAAAAATAATATATACTCAATATTCGATGAGGTAAAAAAGAAGTAAAACTCAAGTGAGGAAATAGCGGAACAATTTAGGAAATATTATGATGTTATATAATATATTTAAGAATAAACAATCAGATTGTGGGAAAAAACAGGAAGATATTATGGAAGGCTATTTTTCAGGTCTGCAGGAAAGAAAGATAAAAACAGAACACAAAATAGATCTAGACAACCAATTAGTTATATAGAAATTGAGAGAGCTATATCAGATCTCAAAAATGGAAAATCTCCAGGGCCAGATGTATATATAAGTAAATATTATAAATTGTTTAAAAATTAGTTAATTCCTTATTTACATAAATTATTCTTAGCAATAGATAGAGGTGAAGAGTTTTCCAAAAGTATGCTTGAACCTCAAATAGTAGTATTACCAAAACCAGGTACATCCAATGAGGCAGTTACACAATATAGACCAATATCACTCCTTAACCCCTTAACGACCAACGACGTATGGGGTACGTCCTGCAAAAAAATGCATTTAACGACCAAGGAAGTACCCTATACGTTGTTGGTCTTTGAAAGATGCTTTCATGTTATTGCAGTGATGCCTCGATATTGAGGCATCCTGCAATAACACTTTCTAGCAGTCCGATGCAGAGAGAGCTACTCTGTGGCCCTCTCTGCATCGGCCATTGATGGCCGTTATCATTGGTGGGTGGGTGGGAGCTAATGCAAGGAGGCAGGTGGAAGGCCATCGGTGAAGGACGGGGGTGGGATCACGTGCGGGTGTGTGCACAGGTGCGCTTGCATGCACGCTGGCGTGTGCGTACTGGCGCGGGTGGGAACCCTCCACTATGGGACTGTCAGGCTGCCAGGAATCAGACTGAGACAAGAAGTGCAAAAATAATCACACATTTATTAATAGCAAAAAAATAATAAAAAGTCCACAAGTCAAATAACAAGCCAGGAATCAAAACTAGAAATGGTAGTCAGACGAGCCGAATCAGGAGCCAAAGCGAGTAGTCAGACGAGCCGGAATCAGGAACAATGAGAACAGAAGAGTCAGGAACAAGCCAGGAACCAGGAGGGACGTCAGACAGCCAGGTAATACACAGGAGCTCTCACAAACAGGTCTGAGACAACGCAAGGGCAAAGCATACTGAACAGAGGCCCTTCAAATAATAAGTGATGACATCACAATTCTGAGACTGCATCCTGTCTCACACGGATGATGACACCAGTCTGGCCATAAAAGGAAGTGCAGGAAATGAGCAGCATCACACAGTATGCACATGGCAAACAGATCAGGGGAAAAAACCCTGACAGGGACAATATGGCACGAGTAAGGTGGGAAAGAGGACTGGGGAGGGTGGGATTTTAAAATTAAGGGATCTGGGAGCGGGTGGGGGGTTGGATGTTGAGGGCGGGGCAGCTACACTACAGAAAACATTTAATATTTTTTTTAATAAAACAAAAAATAAAAATACATATTTTATTTCAAATTGTGTACTGGCAAACAGCTGCCACTACCCAAGAAGGCGCACAATAAGCCAGAGGGGTAGGGTTAGAGAGCTGTTTGGGGGGGGATCAGGGAGGTTGGGGGCTAAGGGGGAGATCCTATGCAGCAGAATTTTTTTTATTTATTTAAAAAAAAAAAAAAAAAAACTTTAATTTTAGTACTGGCAGACTTTCTGCCAGTACTTAAGATGGCGAGGACAAGGGTGGGGTGGGGGAGGGAAGAGAGCTGTTTGGGAGGGATCAGGGGCTGTGATGTGTCAGATGAGAAGCTGATCTCTACACTAAAGCTAAAATTGACCATGCCAGCTCCCTACAAGCTACCTAATTAACCCCTTCACTGCTAGACATAATACACGTGTGATGCGCAGCAGCATTTAGAGGCCTTCTAATTACCAAAAAGCAATGCCAAAGACATTTATGTCTGCTATTTCTGAACAAAGGGGATCCCAGAGAAGCATTTACAACCATTTTTGCCATAATTGCACAAGCTGTTTGTAATTAATTTCAGTGAGAAACCAAATATTTGTGAAAAAGTGAACAATTTTTTTTATTTGATCGCATTTGGCAGTGAAATGGTACCATGAAATATACCAAAATGGGCCTAGAGCAATAATTTGGGTTGTCTATTACATTACGCTAAAGCTAAAATTAACCCTACAAGCTCCCTACAAACTCCCTAATTAACCCCTTCACTGCTGGGCATAATAAACATGTGTTGTGCAGCGGCATTTAGCGTCCTTCTAATTACCATAAAGGAATGCCAAAGCCATATATGTCTGCTATTTCTGAACAAAGTGGATTCCAGAGAAGCTTTTACAACCATTTGCGCCATAATTGCACAAGCTGTTTGTAAATAATTTCAATGAGAAAAATTTAACATTTTTGTTTTTCTTCTTAAATGGAAAGAGTCCACAGCTGCATTCATTACTTTTGGGAAATAAGAACCTGGCCACCAGGAGGAGGCAAAGACACCCCAGCCAAAGGCTTAAATACTCCTTCCACTCCCCTCATCCCCCAGTCATTCTTTGCCTTTCGTCTCAGGAGGTTGGCAGAGACGTGTCAGTACTTGTCATGCTCGGCTGAGCAGGTTCAGGGGTATGGAGCATGTGCAAGGTGATGGCTGAGTTAAGCTGAGAGGATGTGAAGAGGTGAGTAGGACTCAGTATACCAGAATGGAAACAGAACAAAGAAGGTCTTTTCTTAAAGAAACTTTACTAAGGTAATGCAAGGAAAACAAGAGGTAAAGCACATCGAGGTTATATTCCAAACTGATAATAAACAAATGAAAGTCTTTGTAAAAGAACAGTTCAAGCAGAAGTCCTTCAACAGACACAGACGACCCTTACGAGTACTTGATATTAGGATCAAAGTGGGCATACACGGGTATTAGAGCCAGGGTACTTGGTATCATATGCCAGTATCTTGGTAAGGCAACTTGGTTTCAGGAACGGGCCGAGCATACGCCTGTATCTCGGTAAGGCAACTTGGTTTCAGGAAGGGGCCGAGCATACGCCAGTATCTCGGTATAGCAACTTGGGTTCAGGAAGGAGCCGAGCATACGCCAGTATCTCGGTAAGGCAACTTGGGTTCAGGAAGGGGCCAAGTATACACCTGTATCTCGGTAAGGCAACTTGGTTTCAGGAAGGAGCTGAGCATACGCCAGTATCTCGGTAAGGCAACTTGGTTTCAGGAAGGGGCCGAGCATACGCCAGTATCTCGGTAAGGCAACTTGGGTTCAGGAAGGGGCCGAGCATACGCCAGTATCTTGGTAAGGCAACTTGGGTTCAGGAACAGGCCGAGCATATGCCAGTATCTCGGTAAGGCAACTTGGTTTCAGGAAGGAGCCGAGCATACGCCAGTATCTCGGTAAGGCAACTTGGGTTCAGGAACAGGCCGAGCATACGCCAGTATCTAGGTAAGGCAACTTGGGTTCAGGAACAGGCCGAGCATACGCCAGTATCTCGGTAAGGCAACTTGGGTTCAGGAAGGAGCCGAGCATACGCCAGTATCTCGGTAAGGCAACTTGGGTTCAGGAAGGAGCCGAGCATACGCCAGTATCTCGGAAAGGCAACTTGGGTTCAGGAACAGGCCGAGCATACGCCAGTATCTCGGTAAGGCAACTTGGGTTCAGAAACAGGCCGAGCATACGCCAGTATCTCGGTAAGTAACTTGTGTTCAGGAACAGGCCGAGCATACGCCAGTATCTCGGTAAGGCAACTAAGTTTCAGGAAGACAAATGTCACAGTATAGTTGCTTAGACTCAGCAAGCAGATTAACATACAGTTCTTACAGCAGTGGAGTTTAGTACCAACAGCCAAGGAAATATACAGGTACTCACAGCAGAGGTACTTGGCTTCAGGATAAACAGATGTCACAGTATAGGTGCTTAGACTCAGCAAGCAGATTAACATACAGTTCTTACAGCAGTGGAGTTTAGTACCAACAGCCAATAAGTATATAGGTACTCACAGCAAAGGTACTTGGCTTCAGGATAAACAGATGTCACAGTATAGTTGCTTAGACTCAGCAGCCAGTTAAGCTTACAGTTCTCACAGCATGGTGATAGACACAGTAGCCAAGTAAGCATACAGGATACAAAAGAATTGTCAGAATACAAGCCAAGGGTCAGTAGCCAGGAAAGCAGTCCAATCTGTCATAAAGCAAAAAGGGGAATCCAGAATAATGGTCAATCAGCAAGCCGAGTTCAGATGCCAGGAATCCAACAACAAAACAGGAATTCAGGAAACAGAACGGAGGCAAAAGCAAAGGAAATCAATCACAATGTCAAGGCACCAAATGATTAGTGAAGCAGCCCTTTATAGCAGAGCTGATTAGAAAACTACCTGCAGCTGGCAAGCAGGTGGAGCCAGAGAGTAATCCACTGCAGGTAACAGGTCTCCAAAAAGCTGCAAACATAAACAGATATCTCTGGTGGCACAGGAAAAGAAAAACAGGCTGGGAACCAGGAGTCCCAGGTTCAAATCCAGGCACGGCCGTGACAGTACTCTTCGACATGGGACAGGAATTTTAAGTAGTCCTGTCAGTCTCTCAGTGAGGGATTGAATGAAAGTTAGAGTCTGGAGATGCAGGAAGTTACTTTCTGCAAAACCATCCCGACTCATGTTAACAGCTCCTCAAGCAATCGGCGTTGTCGAACTACGCTCCACTGCCTCCTTTATTCTCTCAAGTCCATGGCGGAGGCGATACCGCTATTCGTCACACTTGAAATGCCGTGTTCCTGTTCCACGGCGTTGATTCCGGTAAGATTGTTTTATTTTTCTTTATTCAATGTACTATATTATGAATGTTTTCCGTGTGGCTATCACCTCACGGGTTTAACTAATAACATAAGGGTCTCAGTGAGTCTCTGTTAGTATCTTGGAATCGTAGGTTAACATCTCCTGAGGGGAGTTGTTGGACAGGGGGGTTTATAATCATGTTTGTTATGTGATTCAACCTGCTTATGTGTAAGGTTTTTGGGCTCGTGGTTTTGGAACTTTGAAGCCTTTTGGTAGTGACGCAGCCTTTTGGCTGGGCACGCTTTTTGGACTGTACGGTTCACCCTGTGTCCAGGCATGGTTACGCTCTGTTCTCATTTCCGCATTCCTGTACGTCTGACGACTGAGATATTCTAGTCCGCAGGGGTCTGGTCTTAGGAGGTGGTGAGTGCCCCAGCCATTGGTGGTGTCAGGTGCCGTTTTTGTTTTTTATTGTTTATAGTCCCGATTCCTATATCCTCTTTACAGTTATGGGGGATGCTGCTGCTGAGCCTGTGATCATTTCAGATTCTGTTTCGGAGGGTTCTGATACCAAGACGAATATGATATCAAATTCAGATTCTGTGTCCGGTGATGAATCCGGTTAGTCTCGTTGACTCCTGTCAACCAGTTTTGTTCCATATGGGCTCGGGGAATTAGGGATCTGCTGAGCCATCCACCTCTGGGGGTCCTGTCTTCCAGGGGGCGAGTTCTCTACCGATTATTCCTCCTACACATGCGTGTAACCCAGTTTATGGTTTCTCCACGCGGGGTGGCGTGTTCCCCCTGGAGCTTGCAGCACATTTTCGCTTGCAGATCTTGTTGGCGCTTGCTCGTCTGCAGGGTCCAGATGTTTCTTTGAGAATATGCTCGTGCCCTATTGTTCCGGGTGTTCCACCTTGGAAGGGCCTCCGCAGCCTGAGGGTGCTGTTTCGGAGTTTTGTGCCTTTCGGTATCGGATTGCGCGCCTTCGCGTTTTGCTCAGACATCTGTTTGACTTATTGAGTGATCCTGTAGTTCTCAGATAGGGGAATTTTCAGTCTGATAGTCCGAATGGTACAACTCGTTAGACATGTGAGGATGAGGTAATATCCTATTGTCTTTGTTTTGGAGTTCTTTCCCAGTTTTGACAAGTTAGGGCTCCGTTTGGCTGGTCCTACGGGTAGGCCTGTGTCTATTTTGGGCGTTAACCTTCGGGTTGCCTTATATTTTATTTTGTATTCGATGGGATGTCTTTTATTTTCGTTCTTTTTCCTTCAGGAACCTTCTGGGATTGATACTCTTTATTACTTCTTCGGAAGTTGTTTGGACATGTTAGTCCAATGTTTAATAATGTCTGTTTTCCTTTTTTCCCCTATGTAGCATAATTTATGCAGCTTGCCGGTTAGGACCCGGGGTACAGGCTGGTCCTGTCGGGTTCGTTAGGTTTTGGGGCTGTTCAGGCATGTGGCGCTGTTTCTGCTGGATCGGTAGTAGCGCTGAGTGCTCAAGTTATTACTGTTTTTTATGTTCCACTAAGCATTCGAGAGGACCTGTGTGTTCACGAGGCGGGAAAGGATTGTGTCAGTCCTCTTATAGCCTTCATTCATGGATGTCTGTGCATGGGAGAGTTCCGCTGCGTCCCTCCATTTGACATCTGATTTCATCAGAACCTAGAGTTCCTCCTCCTTGTGGTAGGGGGCTGGCAGGCGTAGTGCCCCGTTGCCACTGGTTGAGTGGTTTGGCCTTCAATTTTTAGGCCCCTGGATGGTCCTATGGGACTTGATCCAACAGCTTGTATGGATTGTCTAGCATGTGGAAGGTTTTGTATTTTGAAACCTATTGCTGTTTTGGCACCTTTAAGGGGGTGCGTGTCAGCTATTTCTATTGTATCTAGATATGGCTCTTACTCTAGGTCGCGTAAGGTCTGTCTGAGTTATGAGACCTTGGGTCTTCTTCCATTGTATCCGGGTGGGTTAGATCTCCTTTTGGGGATCTGTGTTCCGGACGTTGGTTGGTCCCTGTGGGGACTTGCTTAGTTCTGGTTTTTCCGGAGCCGGCAAGGTTTATCACCTTTTCTCTCCCCTGTGTCCTCTGCCTTTGTGGAGGTGATGGGGAGACTAGCCCTGCTAGTAGGGTTTTGGGAACTTGAGGTATCCCTTTGGTTGTCCTGTGGCCTGGTGCAGTCTCTTTGTTTGACTTCTGGCCTTGCTCCTTGGAGAGTTGGACTTATCTAGGGGTGGTTCCTTCATTTGGTCGGAGCTTTCGAGTTCTCTGCGCTGTCCGGTTTTTCTGGATATGCTCCATTCCTCTTGTCTGGCTTTTTGGCCAGTCGGGGTGTTTAGTTCTAGGGTATAGTTGCCTGAACTATTAGGTACCCGGACCAGTTTTTTCTTCCTGAGTCTGTCTCTTTCTGGGGATTTGCTCCTGTTCCAGTGTTGGGTTTTTTGGATCTCAGGGCTGGTCGGGATGTTCCACAGTGTTGGGAAATGGGGCTATGTCCTTGTTCCATCTACCTGACCGGGTCAGGGTTGGCTAGGTCTATCGGAGTATACTCCTTGCCACAGAGTAACCCATGTCATCTGGGGTTAGCTGGGTGGCTTGCGCCTCTAGACTGGTGGGTTTCTACCCAGCTGCTAGCACTGGATTACAGTCTTCTGGTGCACCTTAGGGTCGAATTAACCTGTTGGTTTGCCAGGGTACCCCTGGATTCTCTGCTCTGCAGGCGAATGGGTTGACTGTGCCTCTGTTAGGTGAACTACTTGTGGTCCTTATAGGACATTTGCAGGGGATCTTTTCTCCCATTTAGCTGGTGGCTTCAGGCCTTGAGGGCGGTTTTTGTCCTTCTGGCTTCTTCCCCTTTTTCTTTAGGGGATTTTCGCTTCTTCGGGAGGCAGAGTCCTTACTAGGGGCTTCTCCTGGTCGGGAAGTGGACAGTGAACTTGGTTTCACATGGAATCTTGCTAGTTCCATGTCAGACTGAGGGGCCTTGTTTTGATAGATCCTTGGGTCTATGGCCTTTTCTGTTTCAGAGAAAAGGCCATAGAGTCAGGTTGTACTTATACTCTGGGGGGATGGCTGTACCATCTTGCGCTCGTTCCTGTACCAGTTTCGGTTTTCTTTTGTTCCCCTATTTTGGATTCCTGTGGCTAGGTTGATCCAGCTGAGTGTGAATCTGCAGGTCAGGATGTCAGAGCGGTCTAAGGGTCACAATCTCCTCTGGAGGTGGCACTGTGTCTATCCTAATAGCTCAGTCTCCTAGGAGATGGTGTTTCCTTTCTCCTTGTTCCTTTGACAGGAGAGGGTTTACTCTTACTTCGGGTTCTGAAGGGATACTCTCCTTCTTGGGGTGCCTCGATGGAGGATTGTGTTCCCCTCTTTAGGGACCTGTGAGTAGGTCCGGCGGCTTAGGTTGCCTGGAGAGGGCCCTCTGTTGAGGGGCTGTTTTGTGCGGTCTGTTTTCTTGATGAACGCTTCCTTCCTTGCAAGCTCCCTTGTGTCGTCCTGTTGTGGACTCTGTGTAGCTCAAACTCAGGGTTTTTGCCTGGGTCTGTTACACGCTTTTTTGCGGCTGAATACTTTGGTATTCTAGGGACTGGTGCTGGGAGAACTTTTACTGTCTCTTTTAGTTGCATCCATGCTTGCAGGATGATGGGGAGATGGCTTTTCTGTCTCTGTGCCTGGTGGTATCCCGGGTTTCGCTTGGTATAGGCATCGTCTCCTTCCCTGTTTGGGTCCGTTTGGGTCTCTCTGAGCTGAGCCCACTCTTGGAGGTGTTCTTTTTTGTATTAAGGGACCTTTTCAGTTTCCTCTGTCCTCCTTTGCCTCATCTCTTTGAGGATTTTGCTGGTTTCCCCTTCATTTGTGGGGGGTGATTGGTGGGGGACCGTCTGTGGGCGACGGTGTCTCTTGGTGGACTGTTGGCTCAGTTGAGTCCGTTTTGAGGTCTCTTGTTTGGCTCTGGACTAGCTGCGAGTCAGTGTCATTGGGGCTTTTCCTTTAAAAAAAAATTCTCGGCTTTGGTTTAAGTGGGATTTTTTGTGGGGTTGAGGTTCAAGTCTGGTGCCCTCTGTAGGTGCCTCGTTTTGTACCCTCCCTTCTTGGCATTCAGTGTCCTCTATAGCTTGGGTATTGTTTTCCCAAAAGTAATGAATGCAGCTGTGGACTCTTTCCATTTAAGAAGAAAAACATAAATTATGCTTACCTGATAATTTCCTTTTCTTCTGATGGATAGAGTCAACAGCTCCCCACCCATCATTTTCTGTGGGAAACATATTCTACTGGCACCTTTTTCACCCTATTTCTTCTACTGTTCCTTGTTCCTTGTTCCTTGGCAGAATGACTGGAGGATGAGGGGAGTGGGAGGAGTATTTAAGCCTTTGGCTGGGGTGTTTTTGCCTCCTCCTGGTGGCCAGGTTCTTATTTCCCTAAAGTAATGAATGCAGCTGTGGATTCTTTCCATCAGAAGAAAAGGAAATTATCAGGTAAGCATAATTTATGTTTTTATTTTATCGCATTTGGGAGTGAAATGGTGGCATGAAATATACCAAAATGGGCCTAGATCAATACTTTGGGTTGTCTACTACACTACACTAAAGCTAAAATTAACCCTACAAGCTCCCTACATGCTCCCTAATTAACCCCTTCACTGCTGGGCATAATACACGTGTGGTGCACAGTGGCATTTAGCGGCCTTCTAATTACCAAAAAGCAATGCCAAAGCCATATAAGTCTGCTATTTCTGAACAAAGGAGAACCCAGAGAAGCATTTACAACCATTTGTGCCATAATTGCACAAGCTGTTTGTAAATAATTTTAGTGAGAAACTTAAAGTTTGTGAAAAAAATTGTGAAAAAATTGCAGACAATATTTTATTTACAATATCTAACCCCATTAAATTAATCGCTTTAATAATAGATGAACTCGAGCTATATGGATATATATCAAATTTTAAAGTTAACATTAAAAATCTGAAATTTTAAATATAAACATGCAAGAAGATGAGATGATTGAGTTAATAAAATAGACCCTTTTAATAGAGTATCTAGCTTGAAATATTTAGGAGTGTATCTTACTCCAAATATGGACAACTTGTATAAAACTAATTATCTCCAACTTAAGAATAATATACAAAAAGATCTTTTAATTTGGTACAATAAAACAATATCATGGTTGGACAGAATTAATATAATACAAATTAATATCCTACCAATGATCTTATACTTATTACAGACTTTACCAATTCCATAACCTAGATATTATATCCATAATCTTCAGAAGATTATCCTGAGATATATTTGGGGTAAGATACACTCAAGAGTAGATAGAAATATAATGTGTAGCCCAAGATATAATGTATAGAAAAATCAGCAGCACTATGAATTGTAATATCTCATGTAACTTTTATTGTTCCCAGAGGACAGAAAACATGATGTTTCGGGCCTGCAGGCCTTTAATCATATGCTTGTCTGGTATCTCCTAAACACCTCTTATAAACACAATTCCACAGATGAATACCATTAATCATCATCAATTAAGTCTATATACACATATTAGTATTTATAATACAAAGTGACACCTAGTGGACTAAAGGTGTAATGTACATACCAATCAATTCAATATAGAGGTCTGCTAGATACTTGATACTTTAGTATATAAGAAGGGAGGTATATCAAAAACAGACATTTATAGTAAGAAGACGGATAAAAATAGTCTACTACACTATACAACTGCTCATCCCCCCCTCTTTAATTAAATCATTGCCCAAAAGTCAAATGATGCGTGTAAATCGTATTGTTTCAGATAAAAAGCTAAAAGTGCAGCGTTTGGAAGAAATAGGCCGTAAGTTTAAGAAAAGAGGTTACTCAGGTGATTTAATTGGCAGAGAAATTGCAAATGTAAAGACAGAAAGGGATGTGATTGAAAAACCTGTACAGCATGAGAAAGATTTACAAACATTTATTTTCGTCTCTGAATATAATAACTTAAGTGATAAGGTACTAAAAGTACTCTGTAAATATTGGTTCATATAAAGCGAATGTCATCCAAATATCCCTATATTTAAAAACACCCCTATGCCTGCATATAGGAGAGGTACAAGCATAAAGGATGTATTAGTGAGGGCAGATATTGGTAGTCAGAAGAAGCAAACCCAAAGATATATAACTAAGAAAAGTAATGGTTGTTACCCATGCCTGGGATGCATTAATTGCAATAATATGATAAAGGGTTCTGTATTTTTACACCCTCGGACAGGACAGAAATGTAATATTAAGGGGTTTTATACCTGCAACACAAGTTATGTTATCTATCTTATCACGTGTCCATGTAGGTGGGCCTATATTGGCGAGACCACCCAGTGTAATGCTCGTGGGATATTCCACTATCAGACCAAACTTGGCCAGTAGTCTTCTTATCTCGGCGTCAAGCTGAAATGATAGGGAATATACCAGAACAGAGAAAGTTCGCAAAATTAGGTAAGCTGTACTCACAATAGATAGGGTAGTCTTTGGCAGTAACAGGAAGGGAATCCAGCGGTATGGCAATTCAAGGATAAACCAATAGAAAGACCAGAAACAGGCAGGAATTGGCAACAAGGGAATCCAATAATTACAGTTCAGGAATAAACCAATAAAATGGTCAGGCAGACAGAGTTTGGTAACAGTATAGCAATCCAATGGTTCAAGGGTTAAACAGGCAGAGTGGTCAGACAGGCAGAGTTCAGCAACTGTATGGCAATCCAGTATTTTAGGGTTAAGCAAGCAGAATAGTTAGACAGGCAGAGTTCAATAACAGTATGACAATTATGTACTTTAGGGGTTAAGCAAACAGAGTAGTCAGACAGGCAGAGTTCAATAACGTTATGGCAATCCAGTACTTTAGGGGTTAAGCAAGCAGAGTAGTCAGACAGGCATAGTTCAATAACGTTATGGCAATCCAGTACTTTAGGGGTTAAGCAAGCAGAGTAGTCCGACAGGCAGAGTTCAATAATGTTATGGCAATCCAGTACTTTAGGGGTTAAGCAAGCAGAGTAGTTAGACAGACATAGAGAGCTATTGCTTAAGAAAAGGGAAACAATGTGGATTTTTAAATTGAACACTATGTATCCAAATAGCATGAACCGAGAAATAGATTTGAATCTTTTTTTTGTGAGGTACATGATATGCTTAATTGTATAATATTCTGCATGTACTATGGTTATTATGTATAAAAAGCTAAATAGCAATGAGTTAAGATGGTTCTAGCAGACCTCTATATTGAATTGATTGGTTTTAAATTGTTATGTATGTATATTACACCTTTAGTCCACTAGGTGTCACTTTGCATTATAAATACTAATATGTGTATATAGACCTAATTGATGATGATTAATGTTATTCACCTGTGGAATTTTGTTTATAAGAGGTGTTTAGGAGATACCAGACAAGCATATGATTAAGGGCTTGCAGGCCCGAAACGTCATGTTTTCTGTCCTCTGGGAACAATAAAAGTTACATGAGATATTACATTTGATGGTGCTGCTATACATTGGATGTTTGTGGGGCCTTGGCAGTGGCCCTGACAGCTTGCACATCACTATCTGCAGGAGCTGGTGAGAATCTATATTGCATGTAGCCCAAGAAATAAGGGAGGACTTGGGGTTCCAAATCTGGAAAAATTTTGTCAAGCCATATTTTTGCAGAGAGTTATAGACTGGCATAACGGTGACAATTTCTTCTGTTAAGTGTGATCAGTCCACGGGTCATCATTACTTCTGGGATATTACTCCTCCCCAACAGGAAGTGCAAGAGGATTCACCCAGCAGAGCTGCATATAGCTCCTCCCCTCTACGTCACTCCCAGTCATTCTCTTGCACCCAACGACTAGATAGGATGTGTGAGAGGACTATGGTGATTATACTTAGTTTTATATCTTCAATCAAAAGTTTGTTATTTTAAAATAGCACCGGAGTGTGTTATTACCTCTCTGGCAGAGTTTGAAGAAGAATCTACCAGAGTTTTGCTATGATTTTAGCCGGAGTAGTTAAGATCATATTGCTGTTCTCGGCCATCTGAGGAGTGAGGTAAACTTCAGATCAGGGGACAGCGGGCAGATGAATCTGCATAGAGGTATGTAGCAGTTTTTATTTTCTGACAATGGAATTGATGAGAAAATCCTGCCATACCGATATAATGTCATGTATGTATACTTTACACTTCAGTATTCTGGGGAATGGTACTTCACTAGAATTACACTGTAAGAAATACATAAAGCTGTTTAATAACTAGAGATTATGTTTAACGTTTTTGCTGGAATGTAAAATCGTTTTCATTTGCTGAGGTACTGTGTGAATAAATGTTTGGGCACTATTTTTCCACTTGGCAGTTGCTTAATCTGTTTTTCTGACAGTTTCTGTTCTCCCTCACTGCTGTGTGTGAGGGGGAGGGGCCGTTTTTTGGCGCTTTTTCTATGCATCAAATATTTCAGTCAGCAACTCATTGTATTCCCTGCATGATCCGGTTCATCTCTACAGAGCTCAGGGGTCTTCAAAACTTATTTTGAGGGAGGTAATTTCTCTCAGCAGAGCTGTGAGAATTATAGTTTGACTGAGATAAAAAACGTTTATTCTGTAATTTGTTTCCTGCTTTCAGAATTTGTTATCTTTGCTAATGGGATTAAACCTTTGCTAAAGTTGTGTTGTTTACAAGGATTGAGGCTATAACTGTTTCAATTTATTAATTTTCAACTGTCATAGATCTTCTGTGCTTCTTAAAGGCACAGTACATTTTAATATTATTCTAATTGAATTGTATTTCCAAGTTGCAAGTTTATTTGCTAGTGTGTTAAACATGTCTGATTCAGAGGATGATACCTGTGTCATTTGTTGCAATGCCAAAGTGGAGCCCAATAGAAATTTATGTACTAACTGTATTGATGCTACTTTAAATAAAAGTCAATCTGTACAAATTGAACAAATTTCACCAAACAACGAGGGGAGAGTTATGCCGACTAACTCGCCTCACGTGTCAGTACCTACATCTCCCGCTCAGAGGGAGGTGCGTGATATTGTAGCGCCGAGTACATCTGGGCGGCCATTACAAATCACATTACAGGATATGGCTACTGTTATGACTGAGGTTTTGGCTAAATTACCAGAACTAAGAGGTAAGCGTGATCACTCTGGGGGGAGAACAGAGTGCGCTGATAATATTAGGGCCATGTCAGACACTGCGTCACAGGTGGCAGAACATGAGGACGGAGAACTTCATTCTGTGGGTGACGGTTCTGATCCAAACAGACTGGATTCAGATATTTCAAATTTTAAATTTAAACTGGAAAACCTCCGTGTATTACTAGGGGAGGTGTTAGCGGCTCTGAATGATTGTAACACAGTTGCAATACCAGAGAAAATGTGTAGGTTGGATAAATATTTTGCGGTACCGACGAGTACTGAGGTTTTTCCTATACCTAAGAGACTTACTGAAATTGTTACTAAGGAGTGGGATAGACCCGGTGTGCCGTTCTCACCCCCTCCGATATTTAGAAAAATGTTTCCAATAGACGCCACCACAAGGGACTTATGGCAAACGGTCCCTAAGGTGGAGGGAGCAGTTTCTACCTTAGCTAAGCGTACCACTATCCCGGTGGAGGATAGCTGTGCTTTTTCAGATCCAATGGATAAAAAGTTAGAGGGTTACCTTAAGAAAATGTTTGTTCAACAAGGTTTTATATTGCAACCCCTTGCATGCATTGCGCCGATCACGGCTGCAGCGGCATTCTGGATTGAGTCTCTGGAAGAGAACATTGGTTCAGCTACTCTGGACGACATTACGGACAGGCTTAGAGTCCTTAAACTAGCTAATTCATTCATTTCGGAGGCCGTAGTACATCTTACTAAACTTACGGCGAAGAATTCAGGATTCGCCATTCAGGCACGCAGGGCGCTGTGGCTAAAATCCTGGTCAGCTGATGTTACTTCTAAGTCTAAATTGCTTAATATACCTTTCAAAGGGCAGACCTTATTCGGGCCCGGGTTGAAAGAGATTATCGCTGACATTACAGGAGGTAAAGGCCATGCCCTGCCTCAGGACAAAGCCAAAGCCAAGACTAGACAGTCTAATTTTCGTTCCTTTCGTAATTTCAAAGCAGGAGCAGCATCAACTTCCTCTGCACCAAAACAGGAAGGAGCTGTTGCTCGCTACAGACAAGGCTGGAAACCTAACCAGTCCTGGAACAAGGGCAAGCAGACTAGGAAACCTGCTGCTGCCCCTAAAACAGCATGAATTGAGGGCCCCCGATCCGGGATCGGATCTAGTGGGGGGCAGACTTTCTCTCTTCGCCCAGGCTTGGGCAAGAGATGTTCAGGATCCCTGGGCGCTAGAGATAATATCTCAGGGATACCTTCTGGACTTCAAATACTCTCCTCCAAGAGAGAGATTTCATCTGTCAAGATTGTCAACAATCCAGACAAAGAAAGAGGCGTTTCTACGCTGCGTACAAGAGCTCTTGTTAATGGGAGTAATCCATCCAGTTCCACGATCGGAACAGGGACAGGGGTTTTACTCAAATCTGTTTGTGGTTCCCAAAAAAGAGGGAACTTTCAGACCAATCCTGGACTTAAAGATCCTAAACAAATTCCTAAGAGTTCCATCGTTCAAGATGGAGACTATTCGGACAATTTTACCTATGATCCAAGAGGGTCAATACATGACCACTGTAGATTTAAAAGATGCTTACCTTCACATACCGATTCACAAAGATCATTATCGGTACCTAAGGTTTGCCTTCCTAGACAGGCATTACCAGTTTGTGGCTCTTCCATTCGGATTGGCTACAGCTCCAAGAATCTTCACAAAGGTTCTGGGTGCTCTTCTGGCGGTACTAAGACCGCGGGGAATCTCGGTAGCTCCATACCTAGACGACATTCTGATACAAGCTTCAAGCTTTCAAACTGCCAAGTCTCATACAGAGTTAGTGCTGGCATTTCTAAGGTCACATGGATGGAAGGTGAACGAAAAGAAAAGTTCACTCGTTCCACTCACAAGAGTTCCCTTCCTGGGGACTCTTATAGATTCTGTAGAAATGAAGATTTACCTGACAGAGGACAGGCTAACAAGACTTCAAAGTGCTTGCCGCACCCTTCATTCCATTCAACACCCGTCAGTGGCTCAATGCATGGAGGTAATCGGCTTAATGGTAGCGGCAATGGACATAGTACCCTTTGCACGCTTACACCTCAGACCACTGCAACTGTGCATGCTAAGTCAGTGGAATGGGGATTACTCAGACTTATCCCCTTCTCTGAATCTGGATCAAGAGACCAGAAATTCTCTTCTATGGTGGCTTTCTCGGCCACATCTGTCCAGGGGGATGCCATTCAGCAGACCAGACTGGACAATTGTAACAACAGACGCCAGCCTTCTAGGTTGGGGTGCCGTCTGGAATTCTCTGAAGGCTCAGGGACAATGGAGTCAGGAGGAGAGTCTCCTGCCAATAAACATTCTGGAATTGAGAGCAGTTCTCAATGCCCTCCTGGCTTGGCCCCAGTTGACAACTCGGGGGTTCATCAGGTTTCAGTCGGACAACATCACGACTGTAGCTTACATCAACCATCAGGGAGGGACAAGAAGCTCCCTAGCTATGATGGAAGTATCAAAGATAATTTGCTGGGCAGAGTCTCACTCTTGCCACCTATCAGCAATCCACATCCCGGGAGTGGAGAACTGGGAGGCGGATTTCTTAAGTCGTCAGACTTTTCATCCGGGGGAGTGGTAACTTCATCCGGAGGTCTTTGCCCAAATACTTCGACGTTGGGGCAAACCAGAGATAGATCTCATGGCGTCTCGACAGAACGCCAAGCTTCCTCGTTACGGGTCCAGATCCAGGGATCCAGGAGCAGTCCTGATAGATGCTCTGACAGCACCTTGGGACTTCAGGATGGCTTACGTGTTTCCACCCTTCCCGTTGCTTCCTCGATTGATTGCCAGAATCAAACAAGAGAGAGCATCAGTGATTCTAATAGCACCTGCGTGGCCACGCAGGACTTGGTATGCAGACCTGGTGGACATGTCATCCTGTCCACCTTGGTCTCTACCTCTGAAACAGGACCTTCTGATACAGGGTCCCTTCAAACATCAAAATCTAACTTCTCTGAAGCTGACTGCTTGGAAATTGAACGCTTGATTTTATCAAGACGTGGATTTTCTGAGTCAGTTATTGATACCTTAATACAGGCTAGGAAACCTGTTACCAGAAAGATTTACCATAAGATATGGCGTAAATACCTATATTGGTGTGAATCCAAAGGTTACTCTTGGAGTAAGGTTAGGATTCCTAGGATATTGTCTTTTCTACAAGAAGGTTTAGAAAAGGGTTTATCTGCTAGTTCATTAAAGGGACAGATCTCAGCTCTGTCCATTCTGTTACACAAACGTCTGTCAGAAGTTCCTGACGTCCAGGCTTTTTGTCAGGCTTTGGCCAGAATTAAGCCTGTGTTTAAAACTGTTGCTCCACCATGGAGTTTAAACCTTGTTCTTAATGTTTTACAGGGCGTTCCGTTTGAACCCCTTCATTCCATTGATATAAAGTTGTTATCTTGGAAAGTTCTATTTTTAATGGCTATTTCCTCGGCTCGAAGAGTCTCTGAATTATCAGCCTTACATTGTGATTCTCCTTATTTGATTTTTCATTCGGATAAGGTAGTCCTGCGTACTAAACCTGGGTTCTTACCTAAGGTAGTTACTAACAGGAATATCAATCAAGAGATTGTTGTTCCTTCTTTATGCCCAAATCCTTCTTCAAAGAAGGAACGTCTACTGCACAACCTGGATGTAGTCCGTGCTCTAAAATTTTACTTACAGGCAACTAAGGAATTTCGACAAACGTCTTCTCTGTTTGTCATTTACTCTGGGCAGAGGAGAGGTCAAAAAGCTTCCGCTACCTCTCTTTCTTTTTGGCTTCGTAGCATAATTCGTTTAGCTTATGAGACTGCTGGACAGCAGCCTCCTGAAAGAATTACAGCTCATTCTACTAGAGCTGTGGCTTCCACTTGGGCCTTCAAGAATGAGGCCTCTGTTGAACAGATTTGCAAGGCTGCAACTTGGTCTTCGCTTCATACTTTTTCCAAATTTTACAAATTTGACACTTTTGCTTCATCAGAGGCTATTTTTGGGAGAAAGGTTCTTCAGGCAGTGGTTCCTTCTGTATTAAGAGCCTGCCTATCCCTCCCGTCATCCGTGTACTTTTGCTTTGGTATTGGTATCCCAGAAGTAATGATGACCCGTGGACTGATCACACTTAACAGAAGAAAACATAATTTATGCTTACCTGATAAATTCCTTTCTTCTGTAGTGTGATCAGTCCACGGCCCGCCCTGTTTTTAAGGCAGGTAAATATTTTTTAATTTATACTCCAGTCACCACTTCACCCTTGGCTTTTCCTTTCTCGTTGGTCCTTGGTCGAATGACTGGGAGTGACGTAGAGGGGAGGAGCTATATGCAGCTCTGCTGGGTGAATCCTCTTGCACTTCCTGTTGGGGAGGAGTAATATCCCAGAAGTAATGATGACCCGTGGACTGATCACACTACAGAAGAAAGGAATTTATCAGGTAAGCATAAATTATGTTTTTAAATTTTGGATAAATATAGAAAATCAATTGCTAGCCAATAAAGACTTAAAGGGACACTGAACCCAATTTTTTTCTTTTGTGATTCAGATAGAGCATGCAATTTTAAGCAACTTTCTAATTTACTCCTATTATCAACTTTTCTTCATTCTCTTTCTTTCTTTATTTGAAATGCAAGAATGTGAGTTTAGATGCAGGCCCATTTTTGGTGAACAAACTGGGTCGTCCTTGCTGATTGGTGGATAAAGTCATCCACCAATAAAAAAAGTGCTGTCCAGAGTACTGAACCAAACAAAAAGCTTAGATACCTTCTTTTTTAAATAAATATAGCAAGAGAACAAAGAAGAGTAAATTAGAAAGTTGCTTAAAATTGCATGCTCTATCTGAATCACAAAAGAAAAAATTTGGGTTCAGTGTCCCTTTAAGCAACCAATGTTGGGTTAACACGATAAATACAGAGAATGAAATTAATTTATACCCGATAATAAAATAAACATTCCTTATATGGAATAGAGTACTTAAAGGGACATGAAACCCAATTTTTTTCATGATTCAGATAGAAAATACAATAAACCATTTTCCTATTTACTTTTATTATTTCATTTGCTTCCTTCTCTTGTTATCCTTTGCTAAAAGGTTAATCTAGGAAAGCTCAGAAGAAGTTAAGAATCTAGGTTCTAGCTGCTGATTGGTGGCTGCATATATATACCGATTATCATCGGCTCACCTATGTGTTCAGTTAGAAACCAGTAGTGCATTGCTGCTCCTTCAACAAATCGTACCAAGAGAATTAAACAAATTGGATAATTTGAAAGTTGTTTAAAATTGTATTCTCTATCTTAATCATGAAAGAAAATGTCTGGATTTCATGTCCCTTTAAGAACTATCAAGGGAATTCTTCTATACCTTCCCCTTTAACATCACTGCTGGAAAGTAGAGAATTTAGGGGGGTCAATTAAGTATTAACCGAGATGGGAATATTGGAATATATGATATTCTTAAAGCTGGAAAATGATTAACTAAAGATCAATTAAGGATGGGAAAATCTTCTTCTTTGTCAGCCAATGTAGTGGAAATTAATTTAAAAATATTGACAAGTGGTATCTGACACCAAATATAATTAAAAAACTATACCCACATACAAAAGGGTTATGCTGGAGAGATTGTGGAAATGTAGGTAACAGCGCATATAATGTGGTCCTGTCCTATAATAGAGGTATTTTGGCAAGAGATATTAAAGATAAGTAATAAAATATTAGACTTGTGCATGGCTGAAAAATTTGTTTAGTTTTGGATCGATTCGGATGTTTTCGAATTTCGTTTTGGATCGAGTTGAATTCGGAAAAATTTGAATGAATTAGTTTCGGATTCGTTTTGAATTCATTCGGATTCAAATAAATTCGGCTGGATTTGGTTTGGAAATTCAGAATTTCGGTATGTGTTAGTTGGTATATGCTGTGTATTAGACTAGTATTATGTACTGTATATTAGGTGTAACTCATAGCAGAGTGATAGAAACCTAATATACTGTACAATACTAGTATAATCCATGGCCATCCGAATGTAACAAATAAATCCAAACTAATTCAGATTTATTCGGTAGATTCGGTACTATCGTAATTCGGAAATCCGAATCGATCCGAATCTCCGAATTTAAGAAATTCGTCCGAATTTTGATTCGTTCTGAATCGAAACGCACATGTCTAGAAAATATCAAAAAAGATACAATATTTGATTTCTATCATGTAATATTAAACCACTCTGTAAGGAAAAGAGAAATCCTATAATCTCTCTAACTCAAATTATGTTTAATAGTGGAAAAAGCTGATTATGAAGTTATGGGAAAAAAATAACTCACCTACTATACCTAATTGGGTAGACAAGGTAAATTATAATTTAACTTTAGAAGAATTTTATTATATGAGGAGTGGAAATATATGCCTAGATTACGAGTTTTGTGTTAGCCTTAAAAAGCAGCGTCCCAACGCTGCTTTTTACCTAACGCTGGTATTACGAGTCTGACAGGTAGAGGATCACCGCTCACTTTTCTTCTGCGACTTGAGGCTACCGCAAATCCCCTTACGTCAATTGCGTATCCTATCTTTTCTATGGGATTTGCCTAATGCTGGTATTACAAGTCTTGGAAGAAGTGAGCGGTAGACCCTCTCCTGTCAACACTTCTACTGCATTTAAAAGTCAGTAATTAAGAGTTTTATGGGCTAACGCCGGAACATAAAACACTTACCTAAAGTGCTAACATGTACACTAAAACCCAAAAACTACTTTTTAACCCCTAAACCGAGGCCCCCCCCCGATCGGAAACACTATAATAAATATTTTTAACCCCTAATCTGCCGACCGGAGATCGCCACCACCTACATTATACTTATTAACCCCTAATCTGCCTGCCCTAACATCGCCGACACCTACTTACATTTATTAACCCCTAATCTGCCACCCCCAACGTCGCCGCTACTATAATAAAGCTATTAACCCCTAAACCTAAGTCTAACCCTAACACCCCCCTAATTTAAATATAATTTAAATACATCTAAATACAATAACTACAATTAAATAAATTATTCCTATTTAAAATTAAATACTTACCTGTAAAATAAACCATAAGATAGCTACAATATAACTAATAGTTACATTGTAGCTATCTTATGATTTATTTTTATTTTACTGGCAACTTTGTATTTATTTTAACTAGGTACAATAGTTATTAAATAGTTATTAACTATTTAATAACTACCTAGCTAAAATAAGTACAAAATTACATGTAAAATAAATCCTAACCTAAGTTACAATTACACCTAACACTACACTATCATTATCACTAAATTACAGAATTTAAAAAATATTTCAAGAAATTTAAACTAATTACACCTAATCTAAGCCCCCTAATAAAATAAAAAGCCCCCCAAAATAATAAAAAGCCCTACCCTATACTAAATTACAAATAGCCCTTAAAAGGGCCTTTTGCGGGGCATTGCCCCAAAGTAATCAGCTCTTTTACCTGTAAAAAAAAGAATACAATACCCCCCAACATTACAACCCACCACCCACACCACCCTACTCTAAAACCCACCCAATACCCCCTTAAAAAACCTAACACTACCCCATTGAAGATCACCCTACCTTGAGCCGTCTTCACCCAGCCGGGCACCAGTGGTCATCCGATCCGTCCAGAAGTCTTCATCCGATGGGCCAGAAGAGGACATCCAGACCGGCAGAAGTCTTCATCCTATCCGGGCAGAAGAAGACATCCGGACCGTGAAAAGGCTTCATCCAAGTGGCATCTTCTATCTTCATCCATCCGACGAGGAACGGCTCCATCTTGAAGACCTCCGGCGCGGAACATCCTTCTAGGCCGACGACTAACAACGAATGACGGTTCCTTTAAATGACGTCATCCAAGATGGCGTTCCTTCGAATTCCGATTGACTGATAGGATTCTATCAGCCAATCGGAATTAAGGTAGGAAAAATCCAATTGGTTGATGCTATCAACCAATCGGATTGAAGTTCAATCCGATTGGCAGATTGGATCAGCCAATAGAATGCAAGGTCAATCGGAATTAAGGTAGGAAAAATCCGATTGGTTGATGCTATCAGCCAATCGGATTGAACTTCAATCCGATTGGCTGATAGCATCAACCAATCGGATTTTTCCTACCTTAATTCCGATTGGCTGATAGAATCCTATCAGCCAATCGGAATTCGAGGGACGCCATCTTGGATGACATCATTTAAAGGAACCGTCATTCGTCATTAGTCGTCAGCCTAGAAGGATGTTCCGCGCCGGAGGGCTTCAAGATGGAGCCGTTCCTCATCGGATGGATGAAGCTAGAAGATGACGCTTGGATGAAGCCTTCTCCCAGTCCGGATATCCTCTTCTGCCCGGATAGGATGAAGACTTCTGCCGGTCTGGATGTCCTCTTCTGGCCCATCGGATGAAGACTTCTGGACAGATCAGATGACCGCTGGTGCCCGGCTGGGTGAAGACGTCTCAAGGTAGGGTGATCTTCAATGGGGTAGTGTTAAGTTTTTTTAAGGGGGTATTAGGTGGGTTGTGTGGGTAGTGTGTTGTGATGTTGGGGGGGTATTATATTCTTTTTTTTTACAGGTAAAAGAGCTGATTACTTTGGGGCAATGCCCCTCAAAAGGCCCTTTTAAGGGCTATTTGTAATTTAGTATAGGGTAGGGAATTTTATTATTTTAGGGGGCTTTTTTATTTTGTTAGGGGGATTAGATTAGGTGTAATTAGTTTAAAATATTGTAATTTCTTTTTTATTTTCTCTAATTTAGTGTTGTTTTTTTTCGTAATTTAGTTTATTTAATTTAATTGTATTTAATTGTAGGTAGTTTAGGTAATTAATTTAATTATAGAGTAGTGTTAGGTGTAATTGTAACAATCTCACACCCTCAGACACCTTAGTGAAAACAATCCCATACCAATATTTAACACCACTACTAAAAATAAGTCATATTTCTACCCAGTAAATAGCAGAAGTGACTCAATTGAAATGTTTCAGAATCTAGTAGAACAGGACTTAACCAGATTACACCATACAACTCATGACAATACAGAAACATTCAAAGATAATCTCACCTTAGAAGAACGGGACTCTCTACGTATTTTACGAACCAACCCAGACATAGTCATTACCTCGGCAGACAAGGGAGGTGCCATAGTCATTCTCAATAAAACTGACTATAGAGCAGAAGTTCTCTCCCAACTAACTGATCCCAAAACATACTTCAAATTAACTTTCAATCCTACACTTAAATTCAGAAATGAACTAAGGGACCTGTTAGACACAGCTTGTGAGAGAGGTTTAATGAAATCCGCATTGGCACAATACTGTTTGGTTGAACATCCTATTGTCCCAGCCTTTTGCATAGTACCCAAGATCCAAAACACTGATCAATCCACCTGGCAGACCCATAGTGGCCAGCATGGGTTCCCTATGCGAAAGGCTGGGAGACTGGTTAGACAATGTCCTCCAACCCATAGTGAGATCCCTACAGGGATATATCCGAGATAGCACCCATCTAATTAACAGAATAGAAAAAATAAAGTGGTACAAAAACTACAAATGGTTAACTATAGACGTCTCCTCTCTATATTCTAGTATCCCTCACACAGAAGGACTCAAGGCACTTAAAGGGACATGAAACCCAATTTTTTTCTTTCATGATTTAGAAAGAACATGCAATTTTAAACAACTTTCTATTTTACTTCTATTATCTATTTTGCTTCATTTGCTTTATATCCTTTGCTGAAAAGCATATCTAGATAGGCTCAGTAGCTGCTGATTGGTGGCTGCACATAGATGCCTTGTGTGATTGGCCCACCCATATGCATTGCTATTTCTTCAACAAAGGATATCTAACGAATAAAGCAAATTAGATAATAGAAGTGAATTGGAATGTTGTTTAAAATTGTATTCTCTATCTGAATCATGAAAGAAAACTTTTGGGTTTAGTGTCCCTTTAAATATATGTTGGAAAGATTTACCGATTTTCCTAACAACTTTATACAATTTCTTCTAGAAGTGACACAATTTCTCCTTACGCATAATTTTTTTGTTTTTGAGGGATCATACTACCTCCAGAGATGTGGCACGGCTATGGGGGCAAAGTTTGCCCCCTCATATGCAAACTTGTACATGGGTTACTTCGAGGCCTGCCACATCTTTGAAGGTAATTGCCCCCTCAAGGAGAACATTATTGCATACGGCAGATACATTGATGATCTGATATTAATTTATAACGATCAAAAACAAACAACCATCCCATCCTACATACAATACCTTAACCAAAATAACCTTAATCTAACTTTCACATACAAAGCACATGATATCGAGATTGAATACCTTGATTTACATCTATATCATGATGGGAATGACAAAATCTTTATTTCCAATTATAGCAAACCACTAGCGAGAAATACCATTCTAAGAGCAGATTCCTGTCACGCACCTCACATGCGAAAGGGCATACCAAAGGGACAATTTCTCCGTTTACGCAGAAACTGTTCCACACTACAACTATATTACAGAGAAGCCAAAATTCTAATGGAAAAACTAATAGCAAGAGGCTATCACAAGTCATCACTTAAGATTATAATGACCCAAATAGCCCGAATGGATAGACAGATACTATTAAGTAACACAGAAAGAAATACACACCAAAAATTTAAATCAAATACACAAACTACAGTTATAAAGCAAGACCCAAAACAAACGAACCAAACATGGGACAAAGACCCTATATATTTTACCACCAAGTATAGTGGTCAATTTTATCAAATCTGTAGAATTATCAAAAAGTATTTACCAGTTCTTAATGGAGATACAATCCTCAAACATAGGATGGACAAAATAGTCAAATTTGCCGCAAAGAAGGCAGCTAATCTGGGTGACATAGTTGAGAAAAAATTTCACAGAAAGAATGATTCTCGCACTAACTGGCTCACACCAACAGCAGGCTTCTATCGATGTGGACATGTCCGCTGCAAAAGTTGTGATTATACTAGCCTTAGTACCACCTTCACTTCAACCCAAACAGGGAACACATATCACATAAAGAATAGAATCAGTTGCACCTCTACATTTATTATTTATTTAATCACATGCAAAGAGTGTGGTTTTCAATATGTAGGCATCACTACTTGCCCTCTCAAAGACAGAATACGAGAACATTTAACATCCATAGAAGAAAGCACACCAAAAACTCCGGTAGCCAAACATTTTCACACACATATAAATCACATGAGAAATTTTTCCTTTCAAGGAATAGAACATATAGATAAAGACCCACAAGGAGGAGATAGGGTCAAAAAACTTCTCAAAAGAGAAGTTTATTGGATCTTCACACTAGCTACCAGGTCACCAACAGGGATCAATAGAAGATACGATGTGAATTTATTTATAGAGTAAATAATTAACAAATATCACATAATGCGATATAAGTCCCTTTTAATTTAATTCAATTTAACTTAGATACACTATCATTTAAGTTAAATACTAGCTATCTATTATGTTTAGACTTATAAATCTTAATTGATGTATACCTGTTTCAGAATTTAAACGCAGTTAATCATTCGAGCAATCCCTAAGGTGACTACATTAGTCTCTTGCATGTAAATATCACATACTATTATCATTATGCAAACTTACTACAGGGTAATAATTATTAAGACTTATTATTTCCTGATCCCTTTCCCTCTCTCTCTTAGAGCAAAGTAAATATGTAGTCATTTAACAGCCATGAGAACACTAACCAAGTCATTAGATACTATAGTTCAAAGCATTTTTCTAACAATTATTAAAAACTTTTTTAAAGAATAGAAATACAAGCTAACAAATGTTCTTTATTTTTTACTAAAAAGCATAAACAATTATAATATGGAATTTTTATACCCATGCAATCTTGTATGCTAATGTATATTCTTGTATATTCTTATATTTCTTGTATAACAGATTTTAATTGCAAAGAAAAAAACTTTTTTTTTAAATGCCATGTAATGTCATCCTATTATATAAACACTTTAGTTCCCACACCTGAGCTTAAGAGATCCACCTATCACCTAGGATCAACCCACTTTTTCCTAATAGGCTAGAACAGCCTACTTAAGCTCACCTGTGGCATCCAAAAAACTACCTCTGAAGAAGCGCATAGGACATGCGCGAAACATGTCAGTTAGTTTAAACTGCCCTGCTAAACTACTCTACAGATGAATAAAAACTAATTGCACTGGCTATCTATCCGGATTTGTCCTTTTTTTCCTAATTGTGACAGGTTAGGGTTTATTTTACAGGTATATTTGTATTTATTTTATCTAGGTAGTTATTAAATAGTTAATAACTATTTAATAACTATTCTACCTAGTTAAAATAAATACAAACTTGCCTGTAAAATAAAAATAAATCCTAAAATAACTACAATAACTATTAGTTATATTGTAGCTATATTAGGGTTTATTTTATAGGTAAGTATTTAGTTTTAAATAGGAATAATTTATTTAATTATAGTAATTTTATTTAGATTTATTAAAAATAGATTTAAGTTAGGGGTGGTTAGGGTTAGGGTTAGACTTAGGTTTAGGGGTTAATACATTTAATATAGTAGCGGCGATGTTGGGGGCGGCAGATTAGGGGTTAATAATTGTAGGTAGATGGCGGCGACGTTGGGGGCGGCAGATTAGGGGTTAATAAATATAATGTAGGTGTCAGCGATGTTAGGGGCAGCAGATTAGGGGTTCATAGGTATAATGTAGGTGGCGGCGGTGTCGAGCAGTAGATTAGGGGTTAATAATATAATGCAGGTGGCGAGGATGTCGGGGACGGCAGATTAGGGGTTAATAAGTGTAAGGTTAGGGGTGTTTAGACTCGGGGTTCATGTTAGGGTATTAAGTGTAGACTTAAAGTATTTTCCCATAGGAAACAATGGTTTTTTTTCAGCCGTCTCAGCCCCATTGTTTTCTATGGGGAGATCGTGCACGAGCAAATTTTAGCCAGCTTACCGCTACCGTAAGCAACGCTGGTATTACAGTGAGATGTGGAGCTAAATTTGCTCAACGCTCACTTTTCTGAGGCTAACGCAGCCATTCAGAAAACTTGTAATACCAGTGTTGTTTAAAGTGAGTGCTGGAAAAAAAAGGCTCGTTAGCAACGCACGGCTTTACCGACAAAACTCGTAATCTAGCCGATAGAGTTTTATAAAAAATATGGTAGATTTATGGGAAATTAATAGATAAACCCAGGGTTATTGGCACACTAATATAAACAAATAACTGAAGTGACTTAAAGATACAGAATTGCTTATTGTTCTAGATTAATATGCATTCTGTAGTTATGCATAAGTACTGTTAAAGGAGTACAACATACCTATAAACTGTTCAACTAGTCATCAAATCCATGTATTGAATATAAGTTTGTTTACCCATAGTAATATGGAAAAGTAACTGAAGTGGTCTATTTAAAGCATGGAATTGCTTATTTCTCTAGATGAACATATATACCTATAAGCACCTTCAAGGAACATTTCATATTTAGGAATTGCTGAAAGGGACAGTATACTCCAGAATTTGTATTGTTTAAAAAGATAGATATTCCTTTTTTACTCATTCCTCAGTTTTGCATAACCAACACTGTTATATAAATATACTTTTTACCTCTGTGATAACCTTGCATATAAGCCTCTGCAGACTGCACCTTATTTCAGTTCTTTTGACTGACTTGCATTTTATCCAATCAGTGTGCACTGAGCTTAGAGGTGGCCTTCAAGGGCGTAGGAATCCGCATATGAGCTTACCTAGTTTGGTTTAGCTTTCAACAAATAATACAAAGAAAACAAAGCAAATTTGATTATAAAAGTCAATTGGAAAGTTGATTAAAACTGCATGCCCTATCTAAATCTTAATTTGGACTAACTGAATTGTTCATGTTTATCATGGTCCTGGTGACATTTTAGTCTCCAAGGGGACACCAAAGGGGGATTAGGTTCTGCATGACATGGTCATTTGTTTTATTACCATGTTATGTATGTGATTGAGGATATACTTAATTGGTGATGGTTAATGGGAATTAAAGAAATGTTTGATACATTTATATTTTTTTCACCAATAAAGTTTTTTTTACTGGTGAATATATGTTGGTGTGCAGCGCCCGACCTGTGGGATCCCCCCACTACATTCTGCTGTGATTTACCGTGTGGAGGTGAAGTGAGCCGTTAATCGCTTACTGACTAGCTATAGGAGAGGTAGTATACCTGGAATCTTGTGACCGGTGGAGTTGGCAGTCTCGCTAACGGCGGTCCGCTCTGGTATCATCCTGGTTAGAGCTCATGTGGATACCCCACACTGGTCACTACTTTTGGAACTGTCATATTGAGCGCTTCCTTGCCTGCCTTCATAATTACTGCTTTTGCTTACTAACACATGCATGTTGAACTGCTGAACTGTTTATAACTTTTCTTACTGCTGAACTGGGCATTTTTTTGAAATATCAAGACCAAGTGCCGCATATGCTTGCATCAAGCTCAATTGACCATTAACCCTTAATCATTAGCTTGTTCCATCTTTGCATTTCCATGCGTGTATCATTTACTCTTTAAAGCTGATTTATTGATGGTGCACCATATGTATTTACTTAGCCGGCTAAGTAACGCTCAAGTTTTTGTGAGGGGCCTATGTGTCTTTGTCTTTGTCTGTTTGTCTTCATGTGTGTAGTCACATATCTGTTTACATACTTGTTTACATATATGTTGAATTTTATATATTTATGATTACATAAATCTTTTTTTTTTTTTTGCATATTACCCTTATTGTCTCAGCTAGATTACGAGTTTTGCGTTATGAGTGAAAAAGCATTGTTATGCTTCATAACGCTGCTTTTTCCCTAACGACGCTATTACAAGTCTTGCAGGTATAGGTGTACCGCACACCTCTTTGGCCGTCACGCAACTTCAGTACCGCACTTTAAAAAAAAGTTATTTTTCAATGGGACTTCCATAGCGTCGGTATTACGAGTTTGCCTGGGAGGCCAAAAAGTGAGCGGTACACCCTATACTGACAAGAACCGTACCGCCATCTAAAGTCAGTAGTTATGAGTTTTACGTTACAAAGCTGTACCATAAAACTCATAACTAAACTGCTACAAAGTACACTAACACCCATAAACTACCTATTAACCCCTAAACCGAGGCCCTCCTGCATCGCAAACACAAAAATAAAATGATTAACCCCTAATCTGCCGCTCCGGACATCGCCGCCACTATTAAAATGTATTAACCCCTATTCCACCTCTCCCAGACATCGTCGCAAACACTATTTAAAGATTATTAACCCCTAATCTGCCGTCTGCCCACACCGCCGCTATAATAAATCTATTAACCACTAAACCGCAAGCCCCCCACTAAATTAAACTATTAACCCCTAAACCTCTGGCCTCCCACATCACTACATAAATATATTAACCCCTAAACATAACCCTAACGTAACGATAAGCCTAAGTCTAACCTTAACACCCCCTAAATTAAATATAATTAAAATAAATCTAAATAAACCTTACAATTATTATCTCAATAATTCCTATTTAAAACTAAATACAAACTTACCTGTAAAATAAAACCTAAGCTAGCTACAATATAACTAATAGTTATATTGTAGCTAGCTTAGGTTTTATTTTTCATTTCACAGGTAAGTTTGTATTTATTTTAACTAGGTAGACTAGTTAGTAAATAGTTATTTACTTTTTACTAGCTACCTATTTAAAATAAATACAAAGTTACCTGCAAAATAAAACCTAACCTGCCTTACACTAAAACCTAACATTACAATAAAATAAATTAAATTAATAAAATACAATTATCTAAATTACAAAAAAAAACAAAACACTAAATTACACAAAATAAAAAACAAAATTATCAAAAATAAAAACGAATGACTCCTAATCTAATAGCCCTATCAAAATAAAAATGTCCCCCCAAAATAAAAAAACCCTAACCTACACTAAACTGCCAATGGCCCTTAAAAGGACATTTTGCGGGGCATTGCCCCAAAGTTAACAGCTCTTTTACCTGTAAAAAAAAATACAAACACCCCCCAACAGTAAAACCCACCACCCACAAAACCATTGGAATAGCCAATAGAATGCGAGCTCAATCCTATTGGCTGATTGGATCAGCCAATAGGATGAAAGCTCATTTCTATTGGCTGATTGCAACAGCCAATAGGATTTTTTCCCCTTTAATTCCTATTGGCTGATAGAATTCTATCAGCCAATCAGAATGTAAGGGACACCATCTTGGATGACGTCACTTAAAGTGAACTTAATTTTATTACAAGACCAGAGACTCATATTTTGCATTCTCTTTCTTTACTATTAAAATGCAGTATTTAAAGTATAGATAAAAATACAAACAAACTGTCAAATTTAAAAAATAGACAGTAAACAAATAATAAATCAGTGACCAATAAGAATAGAGAACTGATTAAATTAAAACCACATAACCAATCAGATTGAATATGAGTCCTATAAACTGTCCAAAATACAGCAATACATCCTCTTTCTTTTACTGCATCTGAAAGATAAGTATTGCTTATAATATTGTTATATTATAAAGTTTATTATTGTTTTTCGTTTGTTGTTTATAATAAAAAATTTATTATTATCTTTGGTATATCTTTTAGATGTTCATCTTATTTTTTATTTATTATTTATTTATTATTTGTTTGTCTATAGTTTAGTTGGTTTTATCTACCTGTTCCTTTCTCTTATGTTTATATCCCCTTTCCGGTTTTCTTTTCCGGTTAAATTAGCCGCTATTAAAGCATCCCTTGCTCTGTTTTCATATTTTTCCCCTGCTGCGTTATACAGCACTGATCCGACGTCCATCTTGACTGTGTCGGTCTCAGTGCGCATGCGCAGTCTTCTTCCTCTTATTGCGCAGTCAGTATTTCCTTCTCCCGCCCTCATTCCGACAATCAGCTGTTGCATGTCGGAGGGCTGTTACTTTGTTTCTTTCTGATTACGCAGTGCATATTTCACTAGATATTTACATTTCATTCTTTTTGTTGGTCTCTGGCTCCATCTTTTGGCCATACTTATTATTTCTTCTAAAAGTTTTAAATTTGATTTCATTGTTTTGTTGGATCACATTCTTGGGGTCAATATATATATAAAAAATTTAATTGTTATTCTAAAAAAATTATTTATATTGTTTAATTAATTTTTATTAGCTCAGTGTAAATTATATAGATCTTTAATTGTTTTTTATATTTTAAATTATGTCTCAATCTTCAGATTTGAACCCTCTTAATTCAGAGGGTGTTCAAAAGATGATTGACACATCAATGAATTCTATGCTTGAAAAGATTTCTTTATTAATTAATAAATCAAATAAAAAGACTTTAAAAAGAAAAAGGCCTATTTCAAGTGGCATTAAAACAAGTAAAAAATTACTCCAGAAATCTCGCCAGATTGTCTCTGGTTCTGTCGTTCCTGGCAGGAAAGGAAGGAAAACACCTGCAATTCCCTCTACTCCCAAGAGGTTACTTATGGGAGAGGCTTTGGCCAATGATAATGAATCTGAGATTTCTGATACTGAAGTTAATTCCGATTCCTCTTTGGATTCTAATAAATCTGAAAATTATTTATCTAATTCTTCAGATAATTCTTCGGCCTCTCCGAAGATTAAAAAATTTAAAAAAGCTCTTAAAAAATCTAAACATTTAGATTCTTCAAAAGTAAATTTTTTTGATTGCCTAGGAAATCCTAGGTTTAATGCAGACGATCTGCACCACCCTAGATCTGCGGAGTGGTGCCCTTCGTCTGATATTGCGGAATTCATTGATTACCAGTTACGTCAACCTTTAAAAAGGGATTCTAGAAATAAGATGAGGGCAGAATGCCCCAGACCTATTCTGCCTAACAACGCTGGTATTACACCTGAAGTAGATCCGAAAATTTTAAAATTCATAGGGTCTCCAGGTTTTAAGTTAAAGAAGGGCATGGACCGTGCTTGGAAAATTTGTCAAGACAAAATGCTTGACACTATTGGTCCTTTAGCTAAGTTATTTGATTTATCGGAACAAGCTGTATATGATAATTCATTGCTTGATCCGGTTATAGTCAGGGAATGGCTTCAGAGGATGCTCAGCTTTCTGGGCAATGCCAACTCTGCCATGTATTCTGAACGTAGACGAAACATTCTTAGACGTATCGACCCCAAGGTGTGTGATTTCGCAATAAATGAAATCCATACAGATACTAATGGCCTTTTATTTGGAGACACATTTATTAAAGAACTTAATAGTTATGTAAATACCTTCTCTAATCTGAATAAAGTTCGTACATCTATGAAAAAGATTTTTCATCAAGAACGTTTTTCTGAACAGGCTGGGAAAGGTAGAGGCCGCTTTCCCGGCCGTGCCTCATATCCAAACAGGTCTCAATTTACCAACCAGCAATTTAATTTACAAAGATCATTTCAAAATCCAATTTCCTCAAATTTCTTCCCATCCAGAGGAAGATTTTGGAATCCTAGACTCCAACGTTCGAGGCAAAGATCTCGCCCATCTCAAGGTAAATTTTTATTTTCCTCCTTCTCAGAATTCTTTCCAAAACTTAGTAGGAGGCAGATTATCTCTTTTTACTCAAAATTGGAAGTTAATAACTTCAGATCAATGGGTCCTTCAGACGGTTTCAGGTCTTTTTATAGATTTTATTTCTCCTCCAGTTCAAAAATCTCTTCCAGTTCCAATAAAATTTTCAGTTTCAGACAACATTTTGGTTCAAAAAGAAATTCTAAATTTAATGGAAAAACAAGCAATAGAACCAGTTTCAGATCTTCAAAATTGTTTTTTCAGCAATCTTTTTCTAGTGAAAAAGAAAAATGGTCAATTTCGCCCTGTTATAAATTTAAGATCTCTAAATGCCTTCGTGGTTTATCGACATTTCAAAATGGAAGGTATTCATCTTCTCAGAGATTGTCTTCTAGACAACGATTTCTTAGTCAGATTAGATTTAACAGATGCTTATCTCACGGTTCCGGTAGTTCTAAGTCACAGGAAATTTCTCTCCTTCAATTGGGAGGGAAAAATCTGGAGATTTACTTGCATGCCTTTCGGTTTATCTTCAGCCCCTTGGATTTTCACCAAATTGATGAAACCTATAATTACTTGGCTTCGTCTTCGGGGTGTTCGTCTTATCATCTATTTAGACGATATTTTGATTATGAATCAAAATCCAGTTGTTTTGAATTCTCAACTCAACCTTACTATCTATATTTTAGAAAATCTGGGCTTTTTAGTCAACAAAGAGAAATCTGTTCTTTCTCCAACCAAGTCTCTAACCTTTTTAGGTTTCCTAATAGATACAATGAAATCTACTTTAAGCCTTCCCAGAGAAAAAATTGTGAATATCAAGAAAGAGATTTCAAAAACTCTTTCTTTGTCTTTAGTTCCCATCAGGACTATAGCCAGAATAGTTGGGTTACTCTCATCCTCTATTCAGGCTATATTTCCTGCTCCTCTTCATTACAGGGAACTTCAACGTCTAAAAATTTTTCACCTTCAGAAAGGTTTCTCTTATTCCCATCTCATTCCTCTTTCATCGGAAGTCAAAGAGGAACTTTCATGGTGGCTTTCTCATATAGAAGCCTGGAACGGGAGAGCCATTTTTGGGAAAGCTCCAGATTTAATTATAGAATCCGATGCCAGTCTTACGGGTTGGGGAGCTCGTTGTGGTCCTTCAATCACAGGAGGAAAATGGTCTTCAGAAGAAAAACATTTTCATATCAACTGCTTAGAACTTTTGGCAGGCTCTTTTGCAGTCAAAAGTTTTGTAAAAAATTCTTTGCCTGTGTCCATTTTACTCAGAATGGACAATATTTCTGCAGTACGTTATTTGAATCGTTTAGGTGGTACAAAATCGAGAGATTTGTCAATTATTACGAAAGAATTCATTCATCTTTGCTTGGACAGAAATATTTCGGTAAGAGCGGAATATATTCCAGGTTTATCCAATGTCGCGGCGGATTGGGGTTCTCGGTATCTGACAGATTCCAGCGACTGGAAACTTCATCATCAAGTTTTTCACTCGCTGCAATCTCTCAGAGGTCCCTTTTCTATGGATCTGTTCGCTTCGAGACTGAATCATCAGATTCGTCCTTATTTCAGTTGGCGTCCAGATCCGGAGGCATTGGCGATCGATGCATTTCTTCATCCTTGGCCTCGTCAGACAGCTTATGCGTTTCCTCCTTTTTCAATGATTCAGAGGACCATTTCAATAGTCCGTCGAGATCTTCTTTCAATTCTTCTCATCACTCCTCTTTGGCCGTCTCAACCCTGGTACCCATCTCTTCTAGAATTGTCTGTCAACCATCCTCTTCTTCTTCCTGTTTTTCCTCTTCTGTTGTCAGATCCAGAAGGTCATCCTCACGATCTTATCATTCAAGGATCTCTTCGTCTTATAGCTTGGTCAATTTCGGGCAATCTTCTTCTTTCAAAGGTTTATCACAACAAGCTCAAGAACTCCTTGGGGACTCTTTGGCCCCCGGGACCAAAAAATGCTACTTTTCCGCATGGACCAGATGGTCTAGCTGGTGCTTGGAAAGAAGTTTGGATCCCCTTTCAGTGGATATAATTCATATCATTAATTTTCTCACTTCTCTTTTCGAATCAGGATTAGCTTATAGAACCATCAATGTTTCCAGATCTGCAATTTCAGCTAAACATTCTTTTATTAATAATTTTCCTGTGGGTCAACATCCTTTAATTTGTAAAATTATGAAAGCAATTAAACTTAAAAGACCTCCAACTCCTAAATATTCTTCTTTTTGGGATGTCGATCTTATTTTCTCCCTTTTTAAATCTTGGCCTTCTAATGAATTTTTATCTTTAAAACAACTTACTGCAAAATTAGCTACCCTTTTGTGTTTAATTTCTTTTCGTAGAGTTTCTGATGTCAGGGCTTTAGATTTTGATTCTAAACGTTTTACTCCTGAAGGTGTTACTTTCTTTATTTCTAAAAGAACTAAATCTTTTTCTACTTCTATTTTCTATCCTTATTTACCTTCAGAACCTCTTCTTTGTGTGGTTGTATGTCTCAAAGAGTATGAACGCAGAACTTCTTCTTTTCGTTCCTCTTCCTCTAATCAACTTTTGTTATCTTTTATTCCTCCTCATCATCCTGTCTCTTCTACTTCTATAGCCAGGTGGGTTAAATGGGTTATGAGTGAAGCAGGTATTGATGTTTCTTTCTCTGCTCACTCTGTTAGAGGATCAGCCGCTTCTAAAGCATTTTTGAAAGCTGCTACCCTTCAGCAAATTTTGGATGCAGCTGACTGGTCTTCTGATTCTATTTTCAAACAATTTTATTTTAAACCCATTGAACATGCCTCGCTTAATTTATTTTGTTAGTTGCTTTAAACTAGCAAAATATGAGTCTCTGGTCTTGTAATAAAATTGGGATTATCCTAAGTTATGAAGGTATAATCTAGATTTTATTAAAGACACAGAGACGATTATTTTCCCTCCTCTGTTGTATATTGTTATATATATTTTTCCCACCCTTGATTTGTTTTATTATATTTTAACATGAATTGTATATTTATTTCAGTTATCAACCAATAATAAGGATATTCTCCTAAGAGACTTTGTTCCTTCACATCTTCGGAAAAAGTCAGATCTCCTATCAAGTTTTCCACATCTTCAACAGTTTTCCAGTTGTTTCCCTATCCTTCCAGTCAAGTTGGAGTTTTCATCATGGATGATTTTCCTCGTCAAGCTTCTTCTCTTCATGGTTTTTTGCTTCCTGTTCGTCTGGAGTTATTTCTTCATGTTGGATCTTCTGTTTCCTTCTTCAGTTTCAAAGAAAGAGGATGTATTGCTGTATTTTGGACAGTTTATAGGACTCATATTCAATCTGATTGGTTATGTGGTTTTAATTTAATCAGTTCTCTATTCTTATTGGTCACTGATTTATTATTTGTTTACTGTCTATTTTTTAAATTTGACAGTTTGTTTGTATTTTTATCTATACTTTAAATACTGCATTTTAATAGTAAAGAAAGAGAATGCAAAATAATCGTCTCTGTGTCTTTAATAAAATCTAGATTATACCTTCATAACTTAGGATAATCCCAATTTTCCAGCGACGATCTGAAGAAGAGGATGCTCCACGCCGGATGTCTTGAAGATTGGGCTGGATGGATGAAGATAGAAGATGCCGTCTGGATGAAGACTTGTGCCCGCTTGGATGAAGACTTCTGCTCGCTTGGATGAAGACTTCTGCCGGCTTCGATGAGGACTTCTGCCCGCTTGGATGAAGACTTCTTCCACCTGGATGAGGATGGATGTCCGGTCTTCGAAAAACTGTAAGTGGACCGTCGGGGGTTAGTGATAGTTTTTTTTTTTAAGGGTTTATTGGGTGGGTTTCATTTTTAGCTTAGGGTATGGGCACCGTAAAATAGCTAAATGCCCTTCAGGGCAATGGTTAGCTTAGGTTTATTTAAATAGAATTTTATTTGGGGGGTTTGGTTGTGTGGGTGGTGGGTTTTACTGTTGGGGGTGTTTGTATTTTTTTTACAGGTAAAATAGCTGTTATTTTTGGGGCAATGCCCCACAAAAGGCCCTTTTAAGGGCCATTGTCAGTTTAGTGTAGGCTAGGGTTTATTTATTTTGGAGGGGGCTTTTTTATTTTCATAGGGCTATTAGATTAGGAGTCATTCGTTTTTATTTTTGATAATTTCGTTTTTTATTTTGTGTAATTTAGTGTTTATTTTTTTGTAATATAGATATTTTTTTTTAAATTAATTTAATTTATTTTATTTTATTGTAATGTTAGGTTTTAGTGTAAGGCAGGTTAGGTTTTATTTTACAGGGGCTAATAAGTGTAGGTAGGTGGCGGCGATGTTAGGGCCAGCAGATTAGGGGTTAATAAATTTATGTAGGTGGCGGGGATGTTGGGGGCGGCAAGATTAGGGGTTAATAACTGTAATGTAGGTGGCGGCGATATTAGGGGCGGAAGATTAGGGGTTAATAACTTTAATGTAGGTGACAGCGATGTTGGAGGTGGCAGATTAGGGGTTAATAACATTATGTAGGTTGCGGCGATGTCGGGGGCGGAAGATTAGGGGTGTTTAGACATGTTTTTTATGTTATGGTGTTAGGTTTAAACATAACTTTTTCTTTCCCCATAGACATCAATGGGGCTGCGTTACAGAGCTTTTGTTTCCGCAATCGCAGGTGTTAGGCTTTTTTTTTGCCGGCTCTCCACATTGATGTCTATGGGGAAATCGTGCACGAGCACGTCCAAGCAGTCCTTGTACAGTGGGGAAAAAAAGTATTTAGTCAGCCACCAATTGTGCAAGTTCTCCCACTTAAGAAGATGAGAGAGGCCTGTAATTTTCATCATAGGTATACCTCAACTATGAGAGACAAAATGTGGAAACAAATCCAGACAATCACATTGTCTGATTTGGAAATAATTTACTTGCAAATTATGGTGGAAAATAAGTATTTGGTCAATATCAAAAGTTCATCTCAATACTTTGTTAAGTATTTTTTGTTGTCAATGACAGAGGTCAAACGTTTTCTGTAAGTCTTCACAAGGTTGTCACACACTGTTGCTGGTATATTGGCCCATTCCTGCATGCAGATCTCCTCTAGAGCAGTGATGTTTTGGGGCTGTCGCTGGGCAACACGGACTTTCAACTCCCTCCAAAGGTTTTCTATGGGGTTGAGATCTGGAGACTGGCTAGGCCACTCCAGGACCTTGAAATGCTTCTTACGAAGCCACTCCTTCATTGCCCGGGCGGTGTGTTTGGGATCATTGTCATGCTGAAAGACCCAGCCACATTTCATCTTCAATGCCCTTGCTGATGGAAGGAGGTTTGCACTCAAAATCTCACGATACATGGCCCCATTCATTCTTTCATGTACACGGATCAGTTGTCCTGTTCCCTTTGCAGAGAAACAGCCTCAAAGCATGATGTTGCCACCCCCGTGCTTCACAGTAGGTATGGTGTTCTCTCTCCTCCAAACACGACAAGTTGTGTTTCTACCAAACAGTTCTACTTTGGTTTCATCTGACCATATGACATTCTCCCAATCCGCTTCTGGATCATCCAAATGCTCTCTAGCATACTTCAGACGGGCCCGGACATGTACTGGCTTAAGCAGGGGGACATGTCTGGCACTGCAGGATCTGAGTCCCTGGCAGCGTAGTGTGTTACTGATGGTAGCCTCTGTTACGTTGGTCCAGCTCTCTGCAGGTCATTCACTATGTCCCCCCATGTGGTTCTGGGATACTTGCTCACCGTTCTTGTGATCATTTTGACCCCATGGGGTGAGATCTTGCGTGGAGCCCCAGATCGAGGGAGATTATCAGCGGTCTTGTATGTCTTCCATTTTCTAATTATTGCTCCCACAGTTGATTTCTTCACACCAAGCTGCTTGCCTATTGCAGATTCAGTCTTCCCAGCCTGGTGCAGGGCTGCAATTTTGTTTCCGGTGTCCTTCGACAGCTCTTTGGTCTTCACCATAGTGGAGTTTGGAGTGTGACTGTTTGAGGTTGTGGACAGGTGTCTTTTATACTGATAACAAGTTCAAACAGGTGCCATTAATACAGGTAATGAGTGGTGGACAGAGGAGCCTCTTAAAGAAGAAGATACAGGTATGTGAGAGCCAGAAATCCTGCTTGTGACAATGTGATTGTCTGGATTTGTTTCCACATTTTGTCTCTCATAGTTGAGGTATACCTATGATGAAAATTACAGGCCTCTCTCATCTTCTTAAGTGGGAGAACTTGCACAATTGGTGGCTGACTAAATACTTTTTTCCCCCACTGTATTTGGGTGAGGTATGGAGCTCAACGTCACCATATAGCCCGCGCAAGCCTGCTTTTTTTAAACCTGTAATAGCAGCGCTATAGGGAGGTGAAATACCGCCGCTTTTGTGGCGGTCGTTAATTTCCCTATAGCGCTCAAAACTTTTAATCTAGCTGTCTGTTAACTATTATAGATAGTGAGTGTGCTTTACTCCTGGCCTTTTGGATACACCTTATACCGGTGCATACACTTTTCTTATATACTTATTTTTGCATATAACGTTTCCAGGCTGCACCTCATTTATTGAAATTTTATTAACAATACTATACATCATAGTTGAATTAGCTTTTTTGTCCTTTTTTGTACTGAATATATGTGAGTACTGGGGTCTTGTATATTAGTTTTACAAATCAGAAGTATGTTAATGTAGGTTCAAAATGCTAAGGGACAGATTACAAGTGGAGCGCAAAATATCGATTTCATGAAAGCGATATTTGCGTTCCACTGTGTAATACCAGCGCACACTAATGTGCACTGGTATTACAAGTTAACAGCAATGTGAACGCGAGCTCGCTTTCACATTACTGGGAAGCATTGCGCTCACGAGAGCACGCTTTTATAGGCTCCAATGGGAGCCTCGCTCTGATGCCGTCAGAGAACCTGAGCGCATCGAAGGGGATAAGTAGCGCAGCGATTGCACCATTTGTATGTATATACACATATTAACACATAAATATATATGTATCTAAGTATATAGACCAACAGAAGAATATATGATCCACGACAGGGTTAAAACTTGACTTTTATTTTCTTGTTAAAAGAGATACAAACAATGGAAATCACCGCAGCTTAGCAGAGTGAGCGCAGTACTGGGCTTACGCGTTTCGGCGGTTAAGCCATAGTCATAGCCTATAGTGCTGTGCTTGCTCCTGCTATTTAAAAGGAGATACAAAAATCTCATTGGCTCAAGGTTAATTGAAAATTAAAAATCAATGCTTAATGTCAGCAAGAACATGTATTTGAACACTCTTTGGTACATTACATTATTAGTTTTCTATGTGCCTGAAATGATTACATATGTATATATGCTAAAGCAAATGTGAAAAAGTTTCATTCATATATAAATACATAAATAAATTCCTTAGGCCTAGATTTGGAGTTTGGCGTTAGCCGTGAAAACCAGCGTTAGAGGCCCCTAACGCTGGTTTCTTACGGACTCTGGTATTTAGAGTTCAGTTACCGACACTCAAAAATCACCCAACGCTCAAATTTCTACCGACACCTCAGACCCAGTAGTAAACATATACCGATAAAATAAACATTCACGAATCACAAAACAAATATTACACAAAGCACACTTACACTCATACAAACACTAGACTATATTTATTTTTAAGATTTATTAATTTTTCATCAAAATACAAAGGATCAAAGTTGCGAGATCTCGGGTGTTAGAAAAAAAACTACACAAATCCATTTTCCCATTGACTTACATTGACACACGGGAAAAGACCCTCATATACCTACATCTAACTAATAAGATTATCACAAATATACACTCATCGATGCATACAAACAATATACACCACATGACATACAAAAAATATTTATTTATTACAAAAAGAACACGATTTAGTTACTTTTTCACACAAGCTCATGACGTCACTCACTTTACGAGGAAAACCAGTCTTTGAAAAAAAAATTACCAAATTTTAGAGCCTCCATTGACTTCTATTGGGAAGACGTGTTCGTGCACGCGAAACCCACATTTCCCTAACGCACGCAAATAGCGTAGACCGAAAAACTCCAAATACCAGCGCTAGAAAATACATGCTTTTATGCGTTAGACCCAGCTATGATAAATAGATCAAGAAATTACTATTTCCCTATGGTGGATTTATGGATTGTACTTATTGAATATTCACAACACCATTAAATTGTTTCAGACTTTTATATTACATCAACTACAAATCAACATCACTAGTAACAAACTTTTTTTTATCAAAATATTACATTTAAACGGACACAAAAATAATGTAAACTTTTCAGGATTCACAAACACTACACAATGGGAAACAATTCTCATTTACCTTTATTATTGCATTTCATTTATTCAACTCATATGCTTGCAGCAACAGCATATCTACATAGGCTTAACACATGATCAGTCATGGATGCACATACATTACTTTTAACATTCACTCATACATGTGCATTCAAATGATGGGGGAAAAACACATTACATTCTCTCTAGGAATCACAAAACAGAACATATGGATTTTACTGTACTTTTAACATCATGATTCCATCACCAGAAACCATTAGGAATTACTTACAACAAGAACATCATTACACCAGATTACAGATGTCACTTTATGGGAAGGAACAACAATGCCAGACCGCTATATAGAAGTCAGCATATGTGGGACACAATCACAATATATACGTACATGTACATAACACGCATCACCCATCACGCAACCACAAAGCACACATTTAGATTTTATTCAGCACACAATAACAATGTAGCACAATACAACAACACAATGAGGATTTCAGAACTACATAGGCAGGTTAATAATATCATGACGTCATTAGAAGATTCAACCATACACATCACAGATTCACGACTGTACCGCCCCTTTCAGAAATTTACCACTCAATACTACAATACAACATATACGTAAATAACAGTTTGGAACAGCATTATTATGGAGATTTGAATGGGACAATTAATAAATATTGTCAGATCGCAAATCACTTATATACACAATACTACAGATGACAGCCGGAAGTTCAGAATTATTATGCAGATTTTAATGGGACGCGTACAATATTGACATCTCGGCAATCACTTATATATACAATACTACAGATGACAGCTGGAAGTTATTCAGCATTAGTGCGATTTTAATGGGACGCATACAATATTGACATCTCGGCAATCACTTATATATATAATACTACAGATGACAGCCGGAAGTTCTTCAGTATTAGTGCCATTTGAAAGGGACGCATACAATATTGACAGCTCGGCAATCACTTATATATACAATACTACAGATGACAGCCGGAAGTTCAGAATTATTATGCAGATTTTAATGGGACGCGTACAATATTGACAGCTCGGCAATCACTTATATATACAATACTACAGATGACAGCCGGAAGTTATTCAGTATTAGTGCCATTTGAATGGGACGCATACAATATTGACAGCTCTGCAATCACTTATATATACAATACTACAGATGACAGCCGGAAGTTATTCAGTATTAGTGCGATTTGAAAGGGACGCATACAATATTGACAGCTCGGCAATCACTTATATATACAATACTACAGATGACAGACGGGAAGTTCTGAATTCTTATTTCGATTTTAAAGGGACGCATACAATATTGACAGCTCGGAAATCACTTATATATACAAAACTACAGATGGCAGACGGGAAGTTCTGAATTATTATTGCGATTTGAAAGGGACGCATACAATATTGACAGCTCGGCAATCACTTATATATACAATACTACAGATGACAGCCGAAAGTTATTCAGCATTAGTGCGATTTGAAAGGGACGCATACAATATTGACAGCTCGGCAATCACTTATATATACAATACTACAGATGACAGCCGGAAGTTATTCAGTATTAGTGCCATTTTAAAGGGACGCATACAATATTGACAGCTCGGCAATCACTTATATATATACAAAACTACAGATGGCAGATGTTACTTTATCGTTTACAAACAATATTGCAGCAACATTGATCGATCACATTCGATGCACATTATACAAAACTATGCACTTTCATTCATGTTAGCCTGGACGTGTGCTTGTTACTATAAGATCGCGTTTAAGAAATATTGATTACGCATATGATCAAACATTACAAACATGCACTGTATGTGTGATATTTGACACTTTCACATTGAGATTCATTGTTGGAAAACAACATTTCAGCAAACAACAAAAAAACGCCCACTGTGAAAGCATTCGCGCCGCTCACATACAAACAAGTGAATACAATTAGCAATCATTACAAACTCACTACCATTGGACTAATTGTACTATAAATCCCCCAAACAACATGGCCAAAGCATCACTTGTGATCCACATCAGATCAAGTGCATACCTTGTTACGCTGTTTTGAAAGATGGATGACGATGACATGGTAGACACTGCTGGTGCTGCTATTGGCGAACTAGCTGTTGATCGAATCAGGCAGCCTCGGCGGCTCAGACTGAGACGAAGGGGTCGTCTGGTTCGAGGTCCTCCTGTCTACAGGGTGAGACCCACCTTGGAAAACATGAGCAACTTTGAGGTTTATGATAAGTATCGGCTCAATCGCGAGCAGCTCATTGGCCTTTACGATCTTCTTAAACCTCATTTGGAGCCACGTATAAGAATAAGGACTGCTGTTCCCGCCATGAGTAAGATGCTAAGTTGTCTATACGTCCTGGCCTCCGGGAGTTTTCAATCCGGAGAAATGTACATGCATGGCCTGGCTCAAGGTACATTCTCTGTGGTGTTTGATAACTTTCTGGACACCATGGTACGTATCAGTAAGCAATACATAGGATTCCCACAGAATGATGGTGATTGGAGGCGCCTGAAGCGGGAATTCTTTGATATTGCTGAATTGCCCAATGTCTTGGGAGCCATTGATTGTACCCACATTGCGCTGCGTGCTCCAATTGATGACTTGCCCTTCAGAAATCGCAAACATTTTCATAGCGTCAACGTGCAGTATGTTTGTGACGCACGGATGAGGATTATGCATGTGTGTGCGAATTTTGGAGGGGCTTGTCATGATGCCCGCATCCTCTCTCTGTCGTCCCTGTGGAGACCGTTTGAGGAAAGACAAATGCCCCCTGGTTATCTCGTTGGTGAGTATTTGTGCACAACATGGTTAATTAGTTTGACAATTGCCACTGTAGTTTTAAAATGTTAGCGTAATGTTCAGCTATCGGATGCAATTTAACCATTTATTTTATTTTCCCGCTAATGTCTACTGTTAGTTCAATGCAGATATGTAGCATGTCTTACCTTAAATGCTCAGAGAATGCAATGTAACCATTTAGTTTGCATTTTACACAAGGTTTGGTTTAGGAGAAATACGCATATGTATCATGTCTTAGCTGAAATGGCAAGATATTAGCTAATGCAATTTAACCATGTCATTGTCTCTTTCCGCTAATGTCTTTTAGTTCAATGCAGATATGTAGCATGTCTTACCTTAAATGCTCAGATAGAGATTGCAATGTAACCATTTAGTTTGCATTTTACACAAGGTTTGGTTTAGTAGAAATATGCATATGTAGCATGTCTTAGCTGAAATGGCAAGATATTAGCTAATGCAATTTAACCATGTCATTGTCTCTTTCCGCTAATGTCTTTTAGTTCAATGCAGATATGTAGCATGTCTTACCTTAAATGCTCAGATAGAGATTGCAATGTAACCATTTAGTTTGCATTTTACACAGGGTTTGGTTTAGTAGAAATATGCATATGTAGCATGTCTTAGCTGAAATGGCAAGATATTAGCTAATGCAATTTAACCATGTCATTGTCTCTTTCCGCTAATGTCTTTTAGTTCAATGCAGATATGTAGCATGTCTTACCTTAAATGCTCAGATAGAGATTGCAATGTAACCATTTAGTTTGGATTTTACACAAGGTTTGGTTTAGTAGAAATATGCATATGTAGCATGTCTTAGCTGAAATGGCAAGATATTAGCTAATGCAATTTAACCATGTCATTGTCTCTTTCCGCTAATGTCTTTTAGTTCAATGCAGATATGTAGCATGTCTTACCTTAAATGCTCAGATAGAGAATGCAATGTAACCATTTAGTTGCCATTTTACACAAGGTTTGGTTTAGGAGAAATACGCATATGTAGCATGTCTTAGCTGAAATGGGAAGATATTAGCTAATGCAATTTAACCATGTCATTGTCTCTTTCCGCTAATGTCTACTTTTAGTTCAATGCAGATATGTAGCATGTCTTACCTTAAATGCTCAGATAGAGAATGCAATGTAACCATTTAGTTGCCATTTTACACAAGGTCTGGTTTAGGAGAAATACGCATATGTAGCATGTCTTAGCTGAAATGGGAAGATAGAGAATAATATTGAACTAGATTATTCTTTTACAAATTAAACATTTGTTAGTGGATTATCGTGTACAAAAAGTTTTATTGGACTCCAAATACTATTTTGAGGATTCTGTTTGAATTATGTTCTGTTCATAATTTATAGGTGATTCTGGGTACATGAGCCGGCCTTGGCTCATTACCCCCTTGCGTAGCCCGACTGATGTGTCTGAGGAGCGCTACAATAGGGCTCATAAGAGAACCAGGGCGGTGGTTGAACGGATGTTCGGGCTCCTGAAGATGAGGTTCAGGTGCCTGGACAGGTCGGGAGGAGCCCTCCAGTACAACCCAAAGAAGGTGGCTAAGATCGTTGTAGCCTGTAGCGTCCTGCATAATATTGCACAGCGGGCTGGGATGCTGCAGGGCGTTCCGGCGCACCGAAACCTCCTCAGAGATGAGGAGGATGATCCTGTTCTAGAGGGGCCATTCCGGGACGAGGGGCTCAATGTCAGAGGAGACATCATCAACCGCCACTTTAGACGGTAAATAATAGAAGTTAGACTGGAGTATTGTCAATAGATGTGAACTCTAGGGAAATGACAAGTAGAGAATTGTGCAAACATGTTAGGATTGTTCATCAAATGCTAAAAATGTGTTTCATTTATTAATATAGGTGATGCTCTGGGCATTGGGTCCTGTAGCGAGTCTTTGCCACCTGGTTTTTAAAGAGGACTTCAGCTGGTAAGTATAAATGTATGGACTGTTGCTGACATGAATTGTACACAAATACATCATATGGCATACATTTTGTAAACTAGTATTTAGTTTACACATTACTTAAAATGTAAATACTCAGAAAGGGATCCTCTAGCATAACTATCCTCTATCATGACTATGATTCAATGTCACACATTAGAGGTTCGTTATGCTCAATATGACTCATCTTCACACTTGATAGAACATAACACAAGATGCTACACACGCTTAGTAAGCTAGTGACAGAAATTGATTATGAAATGGGGGGTGGTAGAGGGGTACAGAACTGATTCAAACACTTGTAGTAATTTTTATTAAACTTTTTCTGCCATTAGGGAGCTGACTTAATCTAAAGACTGAAAGGGAAGAATTAGAAGCCTGACAGTGAAGATTGCCCAGACTGACAGTGGAAAAAGCCAAGATTGAAATTGAAGTATACCAATGGAATCATGTCTGGCATTATCTTTCAAATCTGCTGACCTTGAAAACCATACAAAGACATGTTCACATGGTAAGTGCCAACTATTTGATAGAATAAGGCTGTGGAGGCATCCTATTGGAGACACTTAGATTATTTTCTAATTTTTAGATGGTATTTCACAGTCCTCTATTTTTGAACTGATGAATAAGACACCTATTGAAGATCAACTGTTTACCCCTGAATTGACTTTCAAAGACCATGCATTATCCAGGTTGGTGTACCAATGCATGCTAGTTAAGAATCACAGGAAGAATGTTGAATATTAGTAGCTTACATACATTAGTCATATTTAATTCATAATTAGATATTTAGGGATCACAATCAGACAGATGATTTTACTTTTTTAGATGGTATTTCAGTCCTCTATTTTATGAACTGATGAATAAGACACCTATTGAAGATCAACTGTTTACCCCTGAATTGACTTTCAAAGACCATGCATTATCCAGGTTGGTGTACCAATGCATGCTAGTTAAGAATCACAGGAAGAATGTTGAATATTAGTAGCTTACATACATTAGTCATATTTAGTTCATAATTAGATATTTAGGGATCACAATCAGAAAAAGGAATACATATTATAGTTGATATAGAGGTATTTGAATGGACATGAAATATTACATTTATGTTCAGCATACATATATATTATTGAAATGTGATATACATTATTATGTATAATTAGAAATTCAGATATTTAAATTTAATTTTTATTACACAATATAATGGTGTATGTTTATTTTATTTATTTTTAAATTTAATTAATAAATATCTTGATAAAATGTAGAACAAAGTTAGAGCATAGACACAAGATGATTGTAAATGTATTTTATGAATATTTGACAACGTGTGTATTAACTTTGTTAAAATTTTCTTTTTTAATTTCAGATTGTCATCTGATGACTTCCAGGAATATATTTTTTGTTTTTGTTTCAGAAACTTTTAATTTTTTAAATGGTAATAATAAACATTTTATTATTAAATACACTCTTTTGAACAGATTATAATAAATATCCATATAATCTGTCAATAAAAAACAATTTGACTCCCATGACTGGTAGTTGGCTATTTGACAAGCACATGCATAAGATCAAATAATGCATTCATTTTTTAAAATCCACTGATTCAGAGAATATTAAATTAAACTATCTTTTTTAAATTAATTGCGGAGTGAGATCCATCAATGCTTTTCTTTTGAAATTCTTAGATGTTAAAAAAATTTCGGATATGTAGCCAAAATTTGACATAAATTATTTTGTTTCACTTTTAAGAAGGGGAAGTGGTTCAATTACATTAAAGTGACAGTGTTGTTGAATGTAAAATTAATTTTATAAGATCTTGTATCTTCCTTAGTTATCTCAAAACATTATTTTCTAAACTTTTTTAATTTTTACATTTATAAATGGTAGGTCATTTAACTTCATATTTTTCACAAGCTAGTTATTGGATGCCAGGTTAATAGATTTAATTTTCTAGTGGAGTCATTTAACTATAGTTATTAATATTATGTAGTTTTTAAAATCTTACCTCTTGGGTTAGACATCACATATCTATATATAATTTTCATTCCCCTTTAGTTTATTTTGACAATGTTAAATCAACATTCAAAATGTTTTGGTCCTTAAAGGGACATTCACAAAGTATATTGTGTATTGATTTTTAAAAAATTCATAAAAGAATTTAAACATATTTAGAAAGTACTATAGAATTACATTCAGTCTTTAAATATACTTCGAAAAAGATACATCAATGCACATATCTTAGTCAATTACATAAGGCATCTATGTGCAACCAACAATCAGCATCAAAATAGCCTATGTAGATATGTATTTAATCCAAGAATATATATAATTACAATCTAATGATTGAATAACAAAACATATTAAGTTGTTCAAATATTATAATCTTATCCAAAATGCATACATAACATATAGCTTAATGTCCCTCTAAGCTGAAGACTCCGAAATACATCCTTTACAATATATATTTCAGTCAGTGTGTAAAACAATCCAGAAGTTAATCTAAATATGCTTTACTCATATGTTATACTAATTTAGCAAAAGGAAGGTGCCTAGGTTTCTGATTTTTCAAGCATTATTGTGAAATTTCTCTTTAAAGGGACATGAACTCAAAATATACTTAAATGGAGACAGTTAAAAAATTAATGATTTATACATTCTGAATGAGTATTCTATTTTAAGCAACTTTAAAAATTGTCTCATATTATGAATGTTCCTTGTGATGTTGCTATCATTAATTTAAAAATAAGGCATTAAATAGATAGTTTATTTGCTTCAGTACTCTGGACAGAACTTGTTTTTTTTGGTTGGATTAATTTATCCAACAATCATCAAGGACAACCCAGGTTTTTTGCAACAATTGTCCGTAATCTAAAATATCATTATTGATTTGCAAAGAAAGATAACAAGATAATTCTTAACATTTGAGAATCGGATTAAATTATAAAGTTGCTTAACATTTCATGCTCAATCTGAATCACGAACGCTAAATTTGTTTGGACAGTGTCCCTTTAAGAGATTTAAAGAGTGTATTTACTTCTCTTCTTATCTTGACATACTTTGCTTGAAAAGCATATCGAGATAGGCTCAGTAGATGAAGATTGGTGGATGCACAGAGATGCCTTATGTGATTGGCTCAACCATGTGCATTTAAATTTCTTCTGTTGAGGTTATCTAAATACTAAGATAAATTGATTTACATTTTAAAGTCTAAACAATTTTCTATCTCTACAGATCATTTGATACAATTGTTTGTTTGTAATGTCTATTTAAAAATAAAGACGCCATTGCACAATAACATATATGAGCAGTTCAGACAAATACAAGCTTGAGGTTTATTTACTAATAACAAACAAGCCTGTAGTTTAACATTTATAAACAGATTATCAAAGTTACTGACATTATAACCTGAATTTGAACATTCAGAAATATTGCGTGGGAAACGCATCTTGAAACACCAGATTAGCATCTTTAAACATTAGAGTCTAATGTCACGCAATAGCACACAATCAATGTGCATTATGAAATACATTTAATAGAGCAATATCAATACTTCACAATAAGTAAAGAAATGGATTTTATGAACAATAAAGACATACAATATTAAATGTGTATTTGTATTAAAGAAAAAGACCGTTATTAAACCGAAAAATGTATACAACATTTAATAATGTGACAATATTAGATTTTAAATAGAATTTTATCATTAATATTTAACGGATCACGGATATTAAATCTGCGTCACACATATCCGCATGACAGGCCCATGAGTTACAAATAAGTCTACATGAAAAATGAAGTTACAGCACTACCAGGAGGTATGTGTAAGGAAGTTACTAAGATATTAAACATTAAGGAACGGCCAATCAGAGTTCATCACACAAACACAACTTGAGTCAGGATGGTCTCACAGACATTCTAACAATATTTCAAACTTTTATCCAATCAGATGTACAGATAACTTGTCCCATGGTGCATCTCATGTTTACTTCACCATATAAAAGTCCATTACACGTTGCCATCTTTGTCAGTTCTCTAATGCCTGCAGGCGTACTGTATATATAATTTATATATATATCCAGCATATCCGAAAACCCAGCAGGCATGTCAGCTCCCAGGTTCACCAAGCAGGAGAGCGCTGCACTGGTCCATGCCATCAAGGACTTTTATCCCCAGCTGTTTGGGAACAAGAGGAGGTTGACAGATGCGCCTGTTAAGAAGGCCCTCTGGGAGTCTATCACCAATGCGGTTAGATTGGTGTGTGACGTCCAGAGGAGCCAGGATCAAATCATGAGGAGATTCGGAGATATGAGGTTGCGATTAACAAAAAAAGTCAACCTCATAAGGGACTGGGTACAAGCCCGTAAAAGAGGGGGCCAAAGAAAGGCCCCGCGGAAACTATACCTACTCCCTTATGAGGTGACTTTATGCGAGCTCCTCAATCTCCGGGTCCCCAAAAGATTTCGATCCTCGCCATCCTCGGCCTCCTCTTCTTCCCTCCCAGCTGCAGGATCTGAAAGTCCTGACGCGGGGGCCAGGGCAGCTGCTTCTCCGTCCGGTGGCCTGGGAGGAGATGATGGAGAATCTGAACCAGGTAACTATCCAACTTCATATAATATCTTAATATTTTAATTTTTTTTAAAAATGTGTATATAGTCAGATACTAAACCTATACAGATCTCACATCATACACTACATATGATGTTTAGATATCTGATTTTAGATTAGTGACACATGAAATAGGAATGATGTTTCTTGCGCTCTACAGAATATGCGTCACAGAGCGAAAATGGAATTGCGCATACACGTTAACATGGGTTTGCTGTAAGTGGCATTGCTTTACACATGTTGGTCAAATGACGGATGCGTAATTCCGCTTGGAATCATTGCGCAATGATCGCGAAAATGGAATTGCGCATACACGTTAACATGGGTTTGCTGTAAGTGGCATTGCTTTACACATGTTGGTCAAATGACGGATGCGTAATTCCGCTTGGAATCATTGCGCAATGATCACGAAAATGGAATTGCGCATACACGTTAACATGGGTTTGCTGTAAGTTGGTCAAAATGAAATGTGAATTATTATATATGTGAAGAATACAGTATTCTTATTTTCAATATTAGACATAATAAAAAAATAAAAAAGCAGAATCCAAAAAAATTATAACATATGCCCATCAATTGATGAGAATGAAATAACACAAAAAAATTATTTAAGCTACAGTAAACAACACAACTGATTGAAAATAAGAGTACAGGATATATTTATCATGAATTTAATTGAGGAAACAATTAACTCATGGGACTACCAAAGGATTAATAGTTTTTAATTGATTTGCTAATAATGTAAAGATTTTAAACATGGCATGATTTGTATTAATGATATCCAATCCTCATTTAATATATTACAGATCTGGATGTTGGTGCTGGATCCTCAAGGCAGGACTTGTCACAGTATGGTATGTCTCATTTTAATTGACATTTGTCTTAGAAACATGGACAGAACATTACATACTAAATCCACATTGTTCAATATTTATATGTATCTGCAAAATGGATTTTAAAACTTTTTGCAAATAAGAATAAATAAAACAAAAAAATAGGATTACATTGTAAGACTACTCTGATTTTGTTTGGAATTTAAGATATCCCATCTATTCTGGATGTCTTAATTTTAATGTAAGATTCTTTGAATGTCCAATTTATATTCTTCCCTTGTGTATTGCTTAATCTTATTTGTATACATTTTTAAAAAATACACACACTTTTGCATATGTTTAGATTTTTAAATTATAGATTCCATTTTTGAAATTGATCACGTCATTTAAGGGACATGCCAACTAAATTTTACATAGAATAATTTTTAAACGTGATTTTATTGTTTTGTTTAAACATTTTATGAGCTACATTGGTTCAGTCTATTGTTTTAGTTCTTTTAAAAAAAATGGATTTTTGTTTAGGTTAAACAATGCATTACTGGTATTATCCGGCTGTTTTTTTATGCATAAATTGGCATTTTTACAAAAGTTAAAATCATGTGTTCAGATAACAATAGTACATAGTTTCAAAAAGTATACAATTACACATTTAGAGCTTCATGTCCCTTTAATAGATGAAAATTAAATAATTCTTAGGATATCCTTAAATAACATATTAGATTGGAATTGCATGCTCAATCCCATTCATTACATCAACATATGGAGTAGAGAATTCATTAACACCAACATTGTCAAATCAATATATTTTTATATTAAAGGGACACTGAGCTAAAATTATTAATGTTGTCATTCAGATAGAGCATGCAATATTAATCAACATTTAAATATAATACTATAATCATATGTGAAATATTCTATTGCTAAATGTATTTTAAAATCAAGAATGTACGTTTATCTGCAGCTCAATTTTGGTTGACCAACCTGGGTTTTGATTGATGATTGGTGGATACCTTCAACAAACAATATTTATTGAATCCAATATTGCTTATCTGCATTTAAGATTAAAATGTAGCAACATTCCAATTATAATAGGAGTCAATGTAAAATCATTTGGAACAGTTTGAACAGTGAAATCAATGATTGAAATAAATCATGTCAGTGTCCCTTTAATAAACAATAGATTCATTCATCTTTACATTCTTTGGATTAGACAATATTGATATATAATTCACATATTCACTGTTGGAGTTACTTTATAGATATCAGCATACTCTAACAGCACCATGATTACATATTTGTACTAATCAATTTGGTTTTGTATTGTGATAAATATGTGTTGTGTCCTAAACAAGATTACTGTACATTGCACAAATGGCTCGATGTGCCACATGTCTTTGTTTATATTTGTCAACAGCTGTTATTCAAAATGTGGTTTGTGTGTATTCTTTTAAGAACATTGATCAATGGGTATATTTAGATATGCAATAGCATCGTATGAGATGATTTTGATGTCTAATATAGTCAGAAATTAAACATATGTTCAATACATCATTTTTAACAGAATCCCCTTGATTCAATCAAGCATTTTTTTGGATAATGACTGGTCTATTCTTCACATTTTCAAGTTGATTATTCTTAAAAATCGCTACAGATGTGATTTAGTGCTATCCCAAATGTGTTCACTAATATATATCTATATCATTCATAGAGAGAGTTGGTGTGGGGAGCCCTGAGGAATCCAGCACTGACACAGAGCCGCATTTGCGGTCTTCTGGTAAGTCCATTGACTCATTTATATGTCATTGAAGGTGTATTGGTAATCAATATTATGAGCATGATTCTCATGAAGCATAACATTTGAAACAAACATATAATTTACTCCTCTGATTATATATTAATTTTCTTGGAATATTGAAAGATTAATAATTAAAACTTTCTTAGTCTACACCTTTGTTATTCAGAAGATGTATAGCATATGTTTGTTTCCATGTTCATTTTTGACAACAATCATCAAGTGATACACACATGAGAAATCTTAAATGTTCTATGTACTATGCTTTTATGATTTTAAAATTAATACAAACAATAAATAGAAAATCTGAATCATTGAGAATAACAAATCTAATGTCATTTGTATGCTCCATCAAAATGATGTAAATCATAACTTTGGGTGTGTATATCTTTAATGCAACATTGATGTGTGTCTTTGAGCAACAGTAACATATGTTATAATATCTGATCTTAACGTGTACACAACATGTTATGTTTTACAGAGATTGATTTAACATGTGTGACGGAGGAGGAAGAGGCTGCCTTGAAGTCTGATGGTATGTGAAATATATCTATGATGTTTACAACATGTTGCTTTATTGGAAATAATTTTATTGAAGACATTCAAAGTCTACAGCTTTTGCACTTTAAAAAGGAATATTATTTGTCTGTTCAAATACACTACTGCCCCCTTTCTATATCAGGCAGCATGAAAATATGCTTTTTTTTTTCTTTTATTTTATTTATAATTCATGCCATCATTATGTCACATGCATATTCCAGGTCAAACTACAATAATAATGTTATAATTGTACAGACAGTCATTGATATTCATCAGAGTGCCTATATGCATACCATATCCTCATTTCATAATTGTTTCAAAATTCAAACACACTTCTAAGTATATTGAAAACATAATCAATTTTAAATGCGTTGATTTGATTTCATGATGTAGGAGATGTTAATATATTTGTATTATTTATTTCAGATGAATCCTCCACCTCTGGTCATCTGATTTCCGCCCCTGCCCAGTCCCCTGCCCAGGCCCAGTCCCCTGCCCAGACCCCTGCCCAGGCCCAGACCCCTGCCCAGAACCCTGCCCAGGCCCAGACTCCTGCCCAGGCCCAGACTCCTGCCCAGGCCCAGACCCAGGCCCAGTCCCCTGCCCAGGCCCAGTCCCCTGCCCAGGCCCAGACCCCTGCCCAGGCCCAGACCCCTGCCCAGAACCCTGCCCAGGCCCAGACTCCTGCCCAGGCCCAGACTCCTGCCCAGGCCCAGACCCCTGCCCAGGCCCAGACCCCTGCCGGCCCTTCCCATTTGTCCTTTCCTGTCCCTCCCAAAAAACGGCCCTTCGTCCCCCTTCACTGCTCTCCCCGTATTATGGGCCGTACACCTACCCCAGCTGCCCAGACCCCAACTCACCACTCCCCAGCTGTACGGCCTACCCCGGAGCAGCAGCTCATCCCTCCCCAACCCAATCCCATCCCTCCCCAATCCCATCCCTCCCCCCTGTCTCAACCTTCATTGTCCTGGGTGTCGGATTGTCCTTCCCAGGCACAGCTGTAAGTATCATTCAAAATCCACATTATAAGATACTTAAAGGTACACTGAAGGCAAATTGTTTCTATTGTGATTCAAATAGAGCATGCAATGTTAATCAAATTTATAATTTACTACTCTTATCAATTATTCTTCATTCTCTTGCTATCTTTATTTAAACAAAGAAATGCCTAGAATTAATTTTAAATAGAAAATAATTGTGGACATCATTTCTTTATTGTTGGATGAATGGATCCATCAACCAGCAGGGACAACCAAAGTTGATAAACAAATATGGCCTGCCCTATAAACCTACATTCTTGCATTCAAAATCTATCTAGAGAATTCAAACATTTATAGAATATGTGTAATTTTTTAATATTTGTAATGTCATGCTCTATCTGAATCAGTCAATTAAATATTTAGGTTCAGTGTCCCTTTAATTTGATATCACTACATATACCAATCACCACTACTTGGATCCAACAATTTATGTACAAATGTTGATACATTATCTCTTGTCTAACCCAGTGGGAATGTAATTTCTTCAGGTTGATATGTTTACACAGCTTGTCCTCAACGCCAAAATGTTTAAGGATAGGTGTGCCTACCACAGTATAATTAAAATATTTAAATTGCTAATGTAAGTACAATGTAAATCCTTTAACAAGATTTTATACACTCAAGCTGTATAAGTGGATCATTGAAAACCAATTAAAGGGGACAACATGTTTGAGTAAACTGTCCCTTTAATGATTTCGGTCTGTCTGAATAACATATTTAATGTGTAAAGAATCAATTTTAACAAATTGATGTAAAGAATGATTTGTCTTTATGATGACAATGTATCTTTGCTTATTTTTTCTTCTGTTGTGTAATTATCCTTAATATTTGATTTATTCTTTATTTTAGGCTGTGACTCAGCATGGCTCATGCTAGAAGGTATAGCACGAGTAGAGCAGGCCGTGTTGAGGAACGCAGCTGTCCTGAGAGGGATGAACGACACCATGCAGGCCCAGCTCCGGGATCAGGATTTGACTCTGCGTCAAATCATGCTATTAAATTCAAGGCCTGAATCTGGAGCTGGACATGCACAGGACGATGAAGAGGATGACCAGTAAGTGGAGGATCTGGAGATGCTCCAAGGTCGCAGATAAGAATCTTCCGTCCACATGTTGATGTTTTTGTTATTGTTGCCATTTGGCCTTTTTTTAAGTTTATTGTTGTGCCTGTTGCACTCTTTTACCTTGTCATATGGCTCCAATGGGGCTATGGTGGCCCTTGGCAACTCTCTTCATGGACTGTGATGCACTCTGTTACCTTGTCATATATCTACAATGGGGCTATGCTGGCCCTTGGCAACTCTCTTCATGGACTGTGATGCACTCTGTTACCTTGTCATATGGCTCCAATGGGGCTATGGTGGCCCTTGGCAACTCTCTTCATGGACTGTGATGCACTCTGTTACCTTGTCATATATCTACAATGGGGCTATGCTGGCCCTTGGCAACTCTCTTCATGGACTGTGATGCACTCTGTTACCTTGTCATATGACTCCAATGGGGCTATGGTGGCCCTTGGCAACTCTCTTCATGGACTGTGATGCACTCTGTTACCTTGTCATATATCTACAATGGGGCTATGGTGGCCCTTGGCAACTCTCTTCATGGACTGTGATGCACTCTGTTACCTTGTCATATATCTACAATGGGGCTATGGTGGCCCTTGGCAACTCTCTTCATGGACTGTGATGCACTCTGTTACCTTGTCATATGGCTCCAATGGGGCTATGGTGGCCCTTGGCAACTCTCTTCATGGACTGTGATGCACTCTGTTACCTTGTCATATATCTACAATGGGGCTATGGTGGCCCTTGGCAACTCTCTTCATGGACTGTGATGCACTCTGTTACCTTGTCATATGGCTCCAATGGGGCTATGGTGGCCCTTGGCAACTCTCTTCATGGACTGTGATGCACTCTGTTACCTTGTCATATATCTACAATGGGGCTATGGTGGCCCTTGGCAACTCTCTTCATGGACTGTGATGCACTCTGTTGCCTTGTCATATATCTACAATGGGGCTATGGTGGCCCTTGGCAACTCTCTTCATGGACTGTGATGCACTCTGTTACCTTGTCATATGGCTCCAATGGGGCTATGGTGGCCCTTGGCAACTCTCTTCATGGACTGTGATGCACTCTGTTACCTTGTCATATATCTACAATGGGGCTATGGTGGCCCTTGGCAACTCTCTTCATGGACTGTGATGCACTCTGTTACCTTGTCATATATCTACAATGGGGCTATGGTGGCCCTTGGCAACTCTCTTCATGGACTGTGATGAACTCTGTTACCTTGTCATATGGCTCCAATGGGGCTATGGTGGCCCTTGGCAACTCTCTTCATGGACTGTGATGCACTCTGTTATCTTGTCATATGGCTCCATTTTCCAGATCTTTACCATATTATTTATAAATGTTGTTGTTTTCTGACATACTAATAAAAGACATGTCATTGCACGATTCTTTGTCCTCCTTATTCATGTCATTGATTGAAATCTCTATTTTATCTGGTTGATCCTTAAAGGGACATACCCAAAATAATGTTGTTTCCTGAACCATATATGTAATACAATTGTAAATGACTTTAAGATTAACATCTCCAATGTAATTTTTATTTTTGTCTTTATATTGTTATCTAAAATCTTTATCATTGCATGATTATGATTAGCATAGTAATTGTTTTATATATGTATATAAAGATTGTTATATATGTATATTTCAAATTTCACATCCATGTGTGTATTTATAAACTCTGCATGAATTGATGCACCTTTAACAAATGATCTGAGGATTGATACAATGATATAATCCCTGTAAAGTGTTCATTTTCTTGAAATAGTATTGTCTCTGTGTATCCTCTTTTTATAAATAAAAATCATGTCCCTTTAAGTGATGGTGAGCACAATTGTTAATGAATGTATTTCCATTTCTAAAGTGTTTTTGTCCTTTTTACATGAACAAGGACATATAATCTTAATAATAAACAATCTTATTGTAATGTTGACAGCACATGTATTTCATTTTCTATTCTATCTTATTGTAAAAGTGTAACCAAATCAATCTCTGTGTATAATGCGCATATTTTATATGAGGAATATGTTTTTCAAAATATTGTTAAAAAATACTTCTCCTCCCATATATGGCTATAGGTAGTCTGACCTTATTTCAACTTGAATAAATGACCCGTTTGATCAATACATGTGTCATTATTGTTATTCCCAAACAATCTAAACATATCTTAAAACATCAATGGCATATGTATTTCTCATGTGTATCTTTTAAATGTTAAAGATATACACCATAGCTATAGGGACAGTCAAGTCCGAAAAGATGAATCATGATTTCGTGACATTCCTAGATATCAATCTAGACACATACTAGTTTCAAAAATATAAATACGTTTCTTAGTGATATGCCAAGCTGTCAACTGAGTCCTTGTATTGGCTGCGGTTTTTCTGCAATTGCGGATGCGCCATGTTGCTTAAGACGTCACCTGCCAGGCTGTCCAATGATTCATTGTATTGACTGACGTTTTTACGCGATCAAGGATGCACCTTTTATTGGATCGTATTTTTACGCGATCAAGGATGCGCCTTTTTATTTGTTTGCGTTCTTACGTGATCAGGAATGTGCCTTTTATTGGATTGCGTTCTTACGTGATCAAGGAAGCACCATGTTAATTAAGACGTCACATGCAAAGGTAAAAAAACGTCTGATTGTATTACGTAGTACCGCAATATTTGTTTGTGCACGTTAAACACGTTTGTGAATGAAGCCAAGTTTAAAAACATTGCGAATATGGATTGTTTGCATCATGTTACATTGTTGAACCATAGCTGATAAAGACCACCACATTCTCTTTTGCTGGATGTCTGGTTGAATAAACGAACGAAAGTAAAATGTTTTCATGCATAAGATATTTCGAGGCAAGTGCATGTTGTTTACTATGTTTGTCAACAATATGTTCCTTTTTATGAAAAATGACTGTTGTGTTTAATGTTAAAGATATCTAATTCATAAATATGCGCTATTGTGTTAGAATCAAGTAATCAATATGCATTTATCTTTATCATATGCTAAATATATGATGCCGACTTCTTCTAAATGTAATTTCGTTGTATATGTTATTAAAGGTTCATTAGACACTCACATTATAAATCAAAACTTTTTAATTTGTCTCTAGTTAGATAGTCCATTGTTTAACAAATACACGTTTCATTTTGCTTCTGTTCAAAGAAAATGTAAGTAATTTTCAGACTCCTCGCCAAGCCTCTGAGTTTCATGTGAGTACCATCTCCAGCTTTCTCCTGTTTGTGTAAAGGGTCTTTTCATATGTTAATGATGGGGTATTGTCTTGTTTTACGGTTGTAATGGGGGTTCATCTATATTTTCAATAGAGATAACCCGATTTTCTTTGAAAGTGTTTAAAGCTTTGTAATATTGATATCAGTATATGTTAATCTTGTTGTTTCTAGTAGTGTCTATTACATACAGTTCTGTTAAAAATATAGTATACTGTCCCTTTAATGCAAATGTTTATTTTTGTATAATGTATGAGTTCCACATTGGTTAATCTCCAAATATATTATTGTTAGCATATTTTCACCCCCCACTCCTAAAAGGACTTTAAACCATATTCATTGTTAAAACAAATGTCTTTCTAAAAATAAATTAACACAATAATGTCTCTTTAAGAAAATAGACTTTATTTAACACGTCAATATAAATCTGATTTCAATATTAATTGTTTGAACAAGTACATGTAGATATACCAACAATCTTCAAATATATGTTAGCATATGTAATTTTGTTAAAGGCACAGTTTAGAAAACAAATAATGTTTTGCATTATTCTAAAAGTCAATTTTGTAATATCAATGATATCAAAGGTTTCTCACCAATTAATCATTTGTCTGTGTTTATTTTAATTTGCTAGCTAAACCTATGAGGTTCGTGTGCTCATTTCTTAGAGCTTGAAGAGTGCATGTAATCATTATACAATTTGACCACTAGAGGGCATTTGGATAGCATTTGTATATGTAAAACCTTGTGCTCATACAGCATTTTATTTACCATGTATTGATCATTGATATCTAAAATGTTGTTATGTCAGAACAACAAATAAGTGGTCATTTTTCATAGTCATAGATACAAGGGTAAGCACATAAGTCACACGTATTTCTCCATGTTTTGTTGTTTCCAACTTGATAATGCGTAATACAGTGTTTTCTTTGTAATCAATAATTTTCTGACTGTCCCTTTAAGCTGTGTTATTGGCATTCAAACAGTAATATGCCATCATGGATAATTGTAATGGTAATTTTGTTTGCGATTCGGGAAACAGTTTGGACATCACATCACAGAAACCAATCAATATCATGAACAAGGATAGGTATGTGATGATGTGGTTTTCACACACTTATAACCCACACTCTGCAAACAATCTGCCTCCATGGACCCGGTCCCATAGAAGTAGATTATATACAGAGTGTGGTCCACAAGTGTATGAAAACCACATCATCACATACCTATCCATTACACATTAAATAAAAAAAACATTAAACATGAAAACAAATACTTACTTCCTCTTCCTTCCCCTCTTCCCACGGGGCTGAGGCTCTGGGAGTGGCAACTGCCGACTCTGATGAGTTCTCCTTGGAGATGTTGTGGGAAGAGTGGAAGGAAGAGTACTGGGACGACCAAGGTGAGGAGGAGAAGATGGCTGAGGAGGAGAAGATGGCTGAGGAGGAGAAGATGGCTGAGGAGGAGGAGATGGCTCGGCAGGAGGAGATGTCCCGGCAGGAGAAGATGGCCCGGCAGGAGAAGATGGCCCGGCAGGAGAAGATGGCCCAGCAGCAGGAGGCCCAGCAGCAGGAGGCCCAGCAGCAGGAGGCAGACCAGCATGCGCCTCCCGGAAAAAATTAAACATTTCTTGGTGTAGATTAATGATTCTGTTTTGCCCTTCTTCTATTCTATTAAGTATGTTTATTATTTGGTTTTGGCCTTCAATTATTTGGTTTTGTCCTTCAAGAATTCGAGTTCGGCCTTCTATATTTTGTATCCGGGAGTTACGCATCTGGTCTATGTAGTCTAGTAGAACCCGCACCTCCGCTATTTCCTGTTGTTGTGCTTGGCGGGGTACCCGTGCACGTCGGGGTGCCCGTGCACGGCGGGGTGCGGGTCCTTGAGGGGCCTCTGGTTCCGCGGCCTCCTCCTCTGCTTCCGGGGCCTCTTCATCTGCTTCCGTGCCCTCTTCGTCATGGGGGGCCTCTTCCCTCCGAAGTGGAAATTCCTCCCCACCACTCTCATCCCGGGGAGATGGAGGAGGCTGTATTTGTTGTGCTGCCTCCTCCCCAGACTCTGTATATTTGAAAAAATAAAAAATGTATATATTAGCATATTTCCAAATCAAGCTTTAAATGACTTAGCTTATGATACAATTATTTATTTATTTATTTATTTATTATCGGTTATTTGTAGAGCGCCAACAGATTCCGCAGCGCTAATTACAAATGCAGAATCATTAATCCACTTTGAAATCTAACAATCAATACGATTTCCGCATTTTCTAAACCGTGTTTGTGATATCTCTGGTCAATCTGAATGTTTTAGCGTTTGTTTTCAGTCTGTTTAAATGGACTGTTTAAATGCACACCTAACCTATAGCCTAGATACTGATGTAACCGCAAAGTAATTGTGAATGCGTGTAAACAGCGTAATAGCATTAATCTGATCCTTAAAGGGACATGAAACCCAATGTTTTATCTTTCATGATTTAGAAGCATACATTTATAATCAACTTTCTAATGTACTTTTCTTATCTAATTAGCTTCATTCTCTGGATATTCTTTGCTGAAAAGCATATCTAAATATGCTTAGAAGATGCTCATTGTTAGCTGAATATAGCTGCGTCCTGTGATTGGTTCACCGTGTGCATGGCTATTTCTTCATTTAAATATATCTCAAGAATGATTCAAATTAGGTAATATAAGTACATTTGAATGTTTTGTCAAATTGTATTCGCTACCTTAATCATGAAAGTAAAGGTTTGCGTATAGTGTCCCTTGAAATACATTCGTATGTGAATTTATTCTTAAATGAGCTTACCGTCAGATGAGAATGGCAGGTTCCCGGTATCAATTCCTCCGATACCGACTACATCCACCTCGGAGATGCTGGGCCGCAACATTTCCTCCCATCGGCAGTACTCGATTTCCAGGGCAGGGCCGCCACCGGTTCCTGCGGAATGTCGGGCCTCCAGGCTTAACTTTTTCTTGAGATCCATCTTACAGTCCCGGTAGCGATGTTTTATAGAGTCCATATCTCTGTTCCGGCCACCCACTGCATTGACTGCATTCCTTATCTCATGCCAGAGCTTCCTCTTCTCAGTCGGGGTGGTCTTCTGGTGCTGCAGCCTCCTATACTTGGCCATATAGGCCTCTACGAGGGCCTCCTTCTCCTCCATCGAAAACCTCGCCTCCCTAGTCGCCTTGGCCTTCCCCTGTGACGATGCCCTCTGTTTCCCGGACTGTGAAGCCCTACTCTGTCCGCCACTGGGCCCAGCCACTTGTTCATCTTGAACCAAGTGGCTGGGTCCACCCACCGCTTCCACCCCCGCTTCCTGCCCCCCTTCCTGCCCCCCTTCCTGCCCTGTTCCTCTCCCCCTCCCTCTCCTCCCCCCTCTACCTCTCCCCTGCCTGCCCTCCATCTGTTCCCTAAACTAAACCCCAAATAATCAAACAAAAAGTGAGTGTGATGAAATGAAAGGGGGTCAAAATAAAGAACTAAAAAGACAAGATAAGTGCTGAAAGTGTGAGAGGGATCTAAAAAAACAAAGAGGGTAAGGAGGATTTAAATAAACAAAAAGAAGAAGAAGACTAAAAGGAGGATATGTAAACTAAATGTAACTAGGGGATGGGTATGGGATGGGTATGGGGTATGGGATAAGAGTAAATGGGATGAAAGGGAATGGGACTACAGGGAATGGGGTATGGAGTGTAGTATGAGGGGGTATGGGGTATGGAGTGTGTGTAGTGTTATTGATAAGTGTATGTATGTATTGAATGTGTTTGCGTGTAAATGTGTTAAGTGTACAGAAAAATCACTCGCTCGCTAACTCACACTAATACTAATTCTCACTAACTCACATTACTACTAATTCTCACTAACTCACACTCCCACTAACTCTCAATAACTCACACTAGCACTAACTCACGCTCCCACTAACTGACTCTCTCACACTACCACTAACTCTCACTAACAACTCCCACTACCACTAACTCACTCACGCTCCCACTAACTGACTCTCTCCCACTCCCACTAACTCCCACTAACTCACTCACGATAACACTAACAACTGACTCTCCCACACTAACACTAACTCACTCACAATAATGCACAAACTCTCTAATCTTAAACCTCCAATCTCCAAAGACCCACCAGCAACACAGTCAAAGAAGCCATGCTTGTGTGGTGCTTATATAGCCTGTGTAAATGTTTAATGATGTACCAATTTCCGTTGTAAATTGTGTTCAGGTGTGCTTTATTAGCAATTAATATTAGTGCAATGTGTATTAGTTGTGTGAATTTGCGCATGCTCATTTGGAGTTAGTATTTGTGGAATGTGTAGAATGCGATGATGTCATAGTGCTCGTTTTCTATAACATTGTCCAATAGTATTATGTTTAAATGTGAATTTGCGATGGTGTGTTATTAGTGAAGTGTTGTATATGTATGTTTGTCCTAATATATAGTGATATTGAATGCGATTATTTTGCTAGTGTATGTATATATTTTTTATTCCTTGTTGTTATTTAGCGTATTTCCGCATCTTAAAGTATATGCGTATTCCCTGTATTAAATTTTAATAAAAATCCCCCCACTTGTGAATGTGTAATGCTTGTGTGCTTTGTTGAGTGATTGTTGTTGTGACATTTGCGGCGTGTTATTGTTGTGCATGATGTGGTATGCGTCATATGACCGAGCTGTGCGTATTTCTCGCGAGATCGAGTGTTAGGTGAAAAAAGCTATTTATTTTGCTTTTCCATTGATCTCTATGGGAGACTGTCTAACGCGGGCAGGATTCCGCGTGTGAAATACACGCGTTAGGAGCATCGTTAGATGGTCTTTTTTAAACTCTAATAGCGTTAGCAGCCCATCTACCGCTAAACTCCAAATCTAGCCGTTAGTTTGTAATTAAATGGTTTTCAACCTTTGCTTTAGCATAATAAGGCTCATACAGCAAGTTACAATGCATGGTATACAAGGTGTCCTATCTTTTGTCAATCTCTAAAGAGGTCTGTGCCAATGACTCTGTCATTCCGTGTACTGTTTGAATACAGATTTAAAGTGACCTGCCATGTGAATACACTACACTATAACTTCAGAACTGACACATATTGTACATTCAAATGGCGAGAATTCAAAGAGTATATGACATATTTCGCACTACCTAGAAATACGACTAGTCCTGGTTACCCTATGCATATGTAGTAACGGGTGAGGTACTACCCAAACTAATCGTATAGTCACTATGCTAAACACTGCAAGGTTCTTATTGTGTCTGTATGGTACAATGTTTCTTTGATATCCCTCCAGTTAGCTGGTTAGATAGGACAATAAGTGCTAAAGTCTTGGAAGGTGCAATATTGTTCCTACGTTGGATACAATGATGTTAACAACTAATTGGATATAATTGACTAGCCTAGTACTGTATGAGCCTTATTATGCTAAAGCAAAGGTTGAAAACCATTTAATTACAAACTAAGGAATTTATTTATGTATTTATATATGAATTAAACTTTTTCACATTTGCTTTAGCATATATTCATATTTAATAATTTTGGGCACATAGAAAACTAAAAATGTAATGTACCAAAGAGTGTTCAAATACATGTTCTTGCTGACATTAAGCATTGAGTAGCGCAATTGTGTTGTTTTTTTGTTTTGTTTTTTTTTAATAATTTTTTATTGAAGTCATAAGCAAATTTAACAATTGTGACACATCCAACAATAGTGACATAGATGAAAAGTACAGTGCTATTACCATGACATTGCCAAGTCAACAATACACATTATGCCAACATAGTATGCATGCATGAGTTAAAAAAAATGATACTCGATAAGGAGTAGTAAAAGGGTGGAGAAGCTATAGTTGGTTAATGTTATGAAGAAGCAAGAAGGTTTACTAGGCAATAGAGCTAAATAGAAGGGGTATATAAATCCCAGTTATTAAAGGTATTAGCAAAGAGTTTGGACTATCAAGATTAAGACCTCATTTTTATATTTTATCTGATATGTAGACTAGAGTGACCCCACCTTGTAAAAGATAGATATACCATAAAATATTTATTCAAAAAAAAATATAGAAGCAAGGGGGGGTTGGTTTTATGGGGGTAAGGGGAGGGGGGAGATAGAGTATATTCTCCACGTCGTCGTAAAGAGCATTTATAATCTAGTAAAAGTAGGATCGATGTGGGTTAGCTTATGTTTGGCCGCTTATGGACCAAATTAGCGGGGAGAGGGGTGAGGGAACGCAGCGGGCAAAAGCCGCTCAAAGTGGAGTGGGGAAGGGAATGGGGGGGCGGAGCCAAACAGGACAGAAGAGTAGGGATGGAAGGACTCGTTATATGGTTATAAGGATGGGCTTCGCAGGAGGGACCTATTGTTTAAATAACTAATTGTGAGGGGAAAAGCTTTATCAGGTTAAAGTAATTATCCAGATGAGGTGTTATGCCCATATAAAGAGAAAGTAATGACAAGTGTGTAGAATATGCTGCAAAGAGAGATCTAAAACATAAGTATGGGGAGTAATGGGCCTCAACAGTCTCTCTGTAGTATTATGTGGAGAGGGGAACATTGGAATGTTTAGAGCATAGGGAATCTCTGGATGAGCCCCTCTCCCAGGGGAGTGCCATCTATAGGCGATGCTGGAAAAAGGAGTAGGGATATGACCCGCAGGCAACAAGCACCGGCGGGAAAGGGAGGAGAGAGGCTTAACATAAACAAGTAATATATACTGATAATGGGGACAAAACTATGAAGAGACTAGTGATGACAGTCTTACAGTCAACAGTAACCTATTTACTAGAGACATTACATTAAACTTGTCATATATCAGTTGCACCTATAGGCTAGAGGGCTCAGGATTATATCCGTTACTATTAACAAGCTATACCAAAGTCTCAGAGGTACTATTTTGGACTTGTTACAATACGTTAGTTATGCCTATATACTAGAGGCGTAGAAATAGACTAGTTACTTAATACAAACTGAACCTATAAGACACCAACCACAATAGGTAACTGGCCAACATATAACAAACAATAGGATAGGTTGAGTGCCTTTGTCTATAAGGCTAGTGTAGGCTAAGAACAATCCAAGTTATGTCTTCTTAGTGTATAACTAGAAAAAAGTTCTACTGGATATATAAACTGTTATGCTGTGAATTTAGGTAGAGGATATATCTAGCACATAACAGATTGTATACAGGGAGGGATAGGAGTGCTGGTATATATCAAGTGTGCGCAAGAAGTTATTTTGGAGCTTTATATTTAGTAGTAGTAGGCTATCCTAAGTTGCAAGCTAACATAAGGCTGATCCCAATGATTCTGTATAAACCTTTATGTAGTTTCAATCACAACCATAGAATCCCAGGGAGACCCTCAGACCCCAACACATAAATATATATATATAAAATAAGTAAGATTATGTAACCCTGAGACCTTATAAGCCAGCAAGTGTTGTTGGGCAGAGGGGATTTAAGCACACTTTAAACTGTATGCCCTAAGAACTAGGATGCTGCAACAATCCATTCTCTGAAAAACGCTGCATTAATTATAAGGGTTAATGTTATGTGAGGTAAGATATACTGTGGCTAAGCTGTATCTACCTAACTAGTCTCCTATGCAACGTTAATGCAGCGCTGAATCAGCAAATAAAACATTGAGGTTTTTAAATCTAGAGTGAGTACTCCTCAGCAGGTAACTATAAATGCCAGCTCATATATCTAATATATCTCCTGTAATATGGATCTGTGTGACAAGGGAATAATCTAGTCTACTGCAGACTTTGATAAGTTGCAAGGGGCTAAACCTACTTAACATATATTTAAATTGAAAGAGGACATGAATATCCAGCAAACTTTTGAACTGTGCGCCAGTGAAAGGAAAGCAACGCCAGAACCAGAACAGAGTTATACAAATAACGATATTGTTTTAAAGTTAACAACCCCTACCAGGATGTTGTGCTTAGCCTATGAAAGGGCTGCATACCAGAGAGAAATTGCCTAGTTACATGGGGCCCCACTTGTAGAAATGAAGTCCCCAGTCCCATATTCTCAAGCCAGTGGGCTATCATCAAGGCATAATAGTTCAGGTGTAGAGGGCATGCTCGTGATAGGAGTGTAGTTTTTAAAAAAAAGTTCAGCATGTGAGAGCAACTGAGAGCATCTGGTCCCGGTGAGCAATAGGGTACTGACGGCTCCTTGTAGGTTAATTACCCGATGCCAGCTCGAGCGTTAGTGCATCTCTCCCTGAAGTGGTAGACATGGCCTTTAATGATCGCAAGTGGGGAGTGCCGTATGGAAAGTATCTTCGGGTGAATTTCAGCTTCTGGTAACTCACTTGGTTTCGCCCACGGGTCTGTGTTGCTGATTAAAGCAGGCTCCATATTGTTGATGTAAAACACAGCATCTATTGTCACATTTGATGGCTCTTTGTGATTTGAAGAGGAGTGTCCGGTTTTAGCAATTCCCACGGAGTTGATGGCAGTGTGGGCTGTATACTGTAGATCGTTGCTTCTCCTTGTACCAGTTAACTTTGTCTGCGCCGTCTCTAGAAGTACTGCGCTATGCTGCACAGTCTCTGTGGGGATGGTACAAGGCTGTAGGGTATTATACTGTTGGCAGAGACCAGATTGTGTCTTTATCTCAGGCTTGAGGCTCCGAATCTCTGCCTTGTATACCTCCTCTCTAACTCGTGGTGCGTCTCCCTTCGAGTGCGGTAGAACCAGTTCACTAGGTCCAACCGCCCCCTCAGTTTCTCCTGTCAATGGGGTATGCCATTGTGGGTCCCTAGCGGCTCTCAGTTCCTCAGTGAGAGCCTGCCGATGGTTGTCTAGGGAAAGCATTAGGCTGCGCAGCTCAGATACAATTAGCCTCTCCATCTAGTGGTTTAAGTGAAGGTTAAATGCAGGGAGGTATCTCTAAGAAAGGAGATGGTGCGTAGAAGTCCCTCAATATGGCGGCGAGTTGCACACGATGGTCTCGGTAAGCTGAAAGGCCTTTGTGTTGTTGTATAGTCTTCTTACTATGCAATATTACCAAATATCACTTGTCCTGCAGTCCCAGGCTGATTTGGAGCCGATTCCTATAGTATAAGAGTATTTAACATGCCGAAAATATAAGGTTTATTGATCATATAGCAGGAGCTCTGAAAAGGCACGTCTTGCTGTACTGGCTGCTGGCTCCGCCCCCCGCAATTGTGTTTTTAATTTTCAATTAACCTTGAGCCAATGAGATTTTTGTATCTCCTTTTAAATAGCAGGAGCAAGCACAGCACTATAGGCTATGACTACGGCTTAACCGCCGAAACACGTAAGCCCAGTGCTGCGCTCACTCTGCTAAGTTGCAGTGATTTCCATTGTTTGTATCTCTTTTAACAAGAAAATAAAAGTCAAGTTTTAACCCTGGCTTGAATCATATATTCTTCTTATGGTCTATCTGTGATTTCCTGCAATCCGACGCCGATACACTGCTGTGCACTGCGTGTCCTGTTAACGAGCCAATCCGCAAACCCCCAACCGACATTGACGTCACCCGGAATCACCGGGCCACCTGTGGAGTACTTCCGGCTAGAGACGCCGAGGGAGGCGGAGGGTACCGAGGAGAAGTTTGCCTGCAAAGACAGCGCCGTCCCTCTATTCTAGGAAGCTGGACAGTCTGAGGTGAAGGGTAAGATAGCACACATCTAGTGCTAAGTCTGTTTTATTACTATTGATAAGAAGAGGAGATATATAACCTCACAAGTAACGGATACCCTAGGGGTTTGTGTTTCCTTTTTTGGCTTCGATATTGGCAGGAGTTTTATTGTGCTAGTGAATTGATGTGATTCACACTCGTTTCCTTTATTGTGTGACTATCTAAGTATATACATATATTTACAGGGAGCACACAGTTCCCCTAGACCGCAATGTAAAGGCACTTTTGAGTGCAGTTTTTTTTCTTACACACTAAACCCACCAACTTTAAAGCCCCAAAACTGCCTAGTGCAGTTCTTTTTTATTGAGGGCATTTGGGGCACTTTTAGAAAATTAACCAAATATTTAATATCTTTTTATTTATTTAATTATTTTATTTATCAAATGACAAGGTACAAAAAGCAATACACACTTTTCATAATATCTCAATATTTGTATTATAAAATGACTAATAATTGTACTCTCTGTCTGAATGTTCTATTTTTAAACCCCTACCAAAAAAAAGGGTTAAAAGAAATGATAATAACAGTAATATTAGTTGCCCTCCACTCTGTCCTTGTCATCCCACTTAAGAATCCTACCATATTCCAAGTAAGACTAAGGGGCATATTTATCAAGTTCCGTATAGAGCTTGATGCCCCATGTGAAGGCTCGCAGGAAACAGACGTTATGAAACAGCGGTCTAAAGACAAACAATACAAAGTGTTGTGATATAACATGCAAAAATTGTTAATACACACTTTTCATAATATCTCAATATTTGTATTATAAAATGACTAATAATTGTACTCTCTGTCTGAATTTTCTATTTTAAACCCCTACCAAAAAAAAAAGAAAAAAAAAAGAGTTAAAAGAAATGATAATAACAGTAATATTAGTTGCCATCCACTCTGTCCTTGTCATCCCACTTAAGAATCCTACCATATTCCAAGTAAGACTATAGGGGCATATTTATCAAGCTCCGTATAGAGCTTGATGCCCCATGTGAAGGCTCGCCGGAAACAAACGTTATGAAACAGCGGTCTAAAGACCGCTGCACCATAACCTGTCTGCCTGCTCTGAGGCGGTGGACAGAAATCCACTCGATCAAATACGATTGGGTTGACTGACACCCCCTGCTAGCGGCCGATTGGCTTTATTCTATAGCTGGCAACTAAGCAACACTTTACAGGCCACGTTGTAATTAGGATCTTCTTTTACACATTTATAGCAGTGGTTGTGACATATTAAACCAGCCCCTACATTTTGGGATCATGGATCCTGTAGATGTGGCTAATCAAGTGGTAAATCTGGCGCAGCGAGTAGATGCATTGACTCAAACTATCAGGGAATTACAGACTGATAACCAGAAACTTATGGAGTGCATATCTGACTTATATGCTGCAAAACCCAACATCATAGAAAATAACCCTGAACCCCAGGTTTCCCTCCTTGATAAATTCTCAGGGAATAGATCATTGTTTAAAGAGTTTAGGAATGCCTGTCTTTTGCTCTTTGAGCTTAAGCCTAAAACATATTCCTCTGATAGGATAAAAGTTCTCACCATCATATCTTATCTCAGGGGAGAACCATGTGCATGGGCGGATTCATACTATGAAACTCAGAATCCGGCCCTAAACTCACTGGAATTTTTTTTTGAAAGCTCTGTCTTCTATTTACAATGACCCTTTCAAACAAAATTCTGCTGAAAATTCCCTCAGAGCATTAAGACAGGGAAAACATCCAGTGGAAGACTATATCGTCCAGTTTAAAATACATGCAATAGATTCTCAGTGGAATGAGGTGTCGTTACGTAACCAGTTCAGATATGGTCTAGGGGATGACATTAAGGATGAATTTTCCAGAATCGGTGTTCCTGACAGATTAGAAGACCTGTATACCCTCTGCACCAGCATTGATAGGCGTTTACGTGAGCGAAAACTGGAAAAGTCTAACTCAACTCCATCTTATCGACGAACCACTCCGACTACAGCTCTAACCAGGGAGACTGAGACCCCTATGGAGATAGGCTTCATGAAAGGGCCACTCACCACTGAGGAAAAACAGAGAAGAAGAGCGATTAATCTTTTTATGTACTGCGCCTCTAGTGAGCATGAAGTCAGGAATTGTCCTAGCTTAAGAAAAACGAAAACTGGTAAGCCTTCACAGACTTCTTTAGGCCTTACAGTTAACAGAACTGCTGTTCCTTACTTTACCTTGTCTTTCTCCCTACAGTGGGACCAGTTCAAACTAAATACTGAGGCGATTGCTAATACCGGTGCCAGTGGTAATTACGTGGATTCTGAGTTTGTAAAGAAAAATAAAATACCTATCCTAGCAAAGCAACACCCTGTGTCTGTTTCCTTAATTGATGGTACACCTATATCCTCTGGCCCTATCACACACCAAACCATTCCCTTACTCTTCACCACTAACACAGGGCATAGTGAGTAGATCTCTTTCGATATCATATCCAGTCCTATTTACCCCATTATCTTGGGGTTATCTATACCTCCACCAACCCACATTTTTGTGGGAAGATAGAACTCTTTCCCTCACATCACATTACTGCCAGAAGACCTGTTATTCTTCACATAAAATACTTCTGCTCACTCCTTCTACTATTCCATCCGTATACAAAGATTTTTCTGATGTGTTTAACAAAAAAGAAGCTGAACAACTCCCTCCACACCGGTCATAGGATTGCCCCATAGATCTACTACCAGGTTCCACATATGTGCCTATGGGCACATATACCCACTCTCTAAGCCTGAATTAGATAATTTAAAAACCTATTTGCAAGAAAATTTATCCAAAGGTTTTATAAGACCTTCCACCTCTCCGGCTGTAGCGGGTATATTCTTTGTTAGAAATAAGGATAGATCATTAAGAGCCATTATAGATTACAAAGAGTTAAACAAACGTACCAAGAAAAAACGTTACCCCTTACCCCTCATACCTGAGTTAATTGAGAGACTGCCACTGCCAAGATCTTTACAAAATTAGATCTTAGGGGTGCCTATAATCTCATCAGAATTAAAGCCGGACATGAATGGCTGACTGCTTTTCGGACCCGTTACGGTTTATATGAATACACTGTCATGCCGTTTGGACTGTGCAACGCCCCGGCTATATTCCAATGTTTTATTAACAATATATTTAAGGATATTTTGGACCTCTTTATTGTAGTATACTTAAATGACATCCTTATATTTTCTGAATTCCTTGAAGATCATATTAGTCATGTTAAAACTGTTTTAACACGTTTGCGCACTCACAATTTATATGCAAAATTGGAGAAACGCACCTTCCACACTACCGAAGTATCTTTCCTGGGTTACCATATTTCTAAATTTGGTATTAAAATGGAAGACACCAAGATTACTGCCATTAAAAACTGGCCAGTCCCAAGTAGCCGAAATGATGTACAGCATTTCCTCGGCTTTGCAAACTTCTTTTGCAATTTTATTCGAAACTTCGCCCAATTGGCAAAACCTCTCACTGTCCTCACTAAAGGGAATTCCAAATTCCTTTGGAACATAGAAACCCAAAAGGCCTTTGACCAGCTCAAAACCCGTTTTACTACTGCGCCTATATTGCAATTTCCAGATAGCAACCTGCAGTATATCCTTGAGGTTGACGCATCAGAATTCGCCTTAGGAGCTATTCTCTCCCAGAAACGCATACCCACTGATACTATGCATCCAGTTGCATTTTTCTCTAGGATTATGACCTCAGCAGAGAGAAATTACCCAGTGGGAGAAAAGGAGCTCTTCGCCATTAAATGTTCTTTTGACCATTGGCGTCACCTCCTTGAGGGTGCAACATTACCCATAGTCATAATCACCGACCATAAAAACATACAAATGCGATGGAGTTTATACTTCTCACGCTTTGATTATTTGATTACTTATCGTCCAGGAAGCAGGAATGGAAAGGCGGACGCACTATCCAGCCGCAACACGAAACCTCCTTTGGACAATCCACCGTCCACTATCATTCCAACCTCTAACTTCCTAGCCATGTTACACGTCCCAGACATCAGAGCAGAACAGATCTCAGACACCATTAAACCAATACAAGACCTACAAAAACATCAAGATGGGTTGTTCTACCACAATAACTCCCTATACGTACCTCCATCACTTAGGAATCAGGTATTACATTCCTACCATGATTCACCTCTCTCAGGTCATATGGCTCCCCACAACACTCAGAAGTTGTTACAACGGCATTGTTGGTGGCCGTCACTAACTAAATCTGTGAAGGACTACATCGCTAATTGTACAATCTGCTCTACGTCAAAAGTTTCACATCAACTCCCAGTTGGTCTCTTACAACCATATACACCACCTACCTCTCCATGGACGGATCTTTCTATGGACTTCATTGTCGACCTACCTAAGTCATCTGGTTTTACTACCATATTCATTGTGGTGGACATTTTCTCTAAAATGGCACACTTCTTACCAACAACTGCCCTGCTAACGGCCATGCAGACCTCGGAATTATTCATCAAGGAAATCGTTCGGCTCTATGGGTTACCAACCACAGTTTTAAGTGACAGAGGATCACAGTTTACATCCAAGTTCTAGAGACAACTCTGTAAATCACTACATATCTCACAGAAACTCAGTACAGCTTACCATCCACAGACAAATGGACAAACCAAGAGGACCAACCAGTGGTTGGAGCAATATCTCCGATGTTATTGTTCAAACCAACAAAACAACTGGTCAAGGTACCTACCCTTAGCGGAGTTTGCATACAATAACACCATCAACTCTTCCACCACTCAGAGTCCGTTTTTTTTTATCAACTATGGCTTGCATTCACGATCTAACTACTTCCCTCGAATCCTTACCCCTTGCCCTCAGGTCAACAATACCATCAATGAAATTTCAGACGCTTTCTCTGTTATTCACAACAACATCAAACATGCACAGGCATCATATAAGAAATACTATGACCTCCGTCATAGGCCACAACCCAAGTATCAGGTTAGACAACAGGTTTGGCTCTCAACAAAGAATTTACGCCTCCAAACACCTTGTAGAAAACTTAGTAAACTTTTCATCTGACCTTTTCGGATTGTCGCTCTACCGAATCCAGTTACTGTTACTCTCAGTCTCCCTGATTCCTATAAACTACATCCCACCTTTCATTTTTCTTTAGTTAAGTCATGTACCAATACTGTACCTACAGCTTCAGTCACCTCTAACAACATCCAACCAGTGTCAGAAGTGGACTACGAGGTGCACAGTATCCTTGATTCTAGACTACATAAGGGGGTACTTGAATATATCGTCCACTGGACTGGCTATGATCATGCTGAGGATTCATGGGAGCCGGCTTTTAACATAACAGCTCCGAAGCTGGTGTCTCTTTTCCACAGACGGAATCCTGAGCGCCCTTTCCCTTGACCCTCGCAGTGGGTTCCTTTTTGCGGGGCCTATGTCAGGTTCCATCTATGCTGTCCCTTTAAACTTAACCACACCCCCCTTGGCTATTTCAACCTGATCCTTCCAGCACACATTGCTGGTTTAATTTGTTTCCTGTATAGTAATTCCTGCCTTCAAGAACATCGTTACTAGCCTACCTGTATTCTCTGATCCTAAGTTCTTCCAGAGCCTCGCTGCCAGCATTATCCGTGCAGGCAGCACGCAACTAACTGCAGCTGACTCCTCTCAGTGTTCCGTAGCCTCTGACATCATCATCGGCCGTCTCAGCTGCAAGCCACACACAGACGCCGTAGCTTGTCGGCGTATTCACTCTGCTTCACCGCACTTACCGGAGGATAGCTTGCTAAGCTAATCGGACTTCTCTCTCGTATGGGATACACACAGGTCGTATGAAAATCCTTTGAGCTGCATAATCTGTATTTCTTATATCTGAAGCAAACCGCTAGCCTGCCACACTGTGTTTTAAAGCCATAGTAACTATCTGTGTCTGTACTAATTGTGGCAATATTAGTTAATATTATGTTAACTTCTGCTACCATATTGGTAGTTGTTAAACGGATTGCCACACAACTTTATTCTATAGCTGGCAACTAAGCAACACTTTACAGGCCACATTGTAATTAGGATCTTCTTTTACACATTTATAGCAGTGGTTGTGACATTAATGAAGCTCATTATCTCTGAAAATGTAGGTGTTGCCTTATCTTTCCATTTGTGGAAGATGGGGCTTCTTATACACAAAATAAAAGAATTAATCAGTTTATTATTGGGCAGGTCTATATTATAGGAGGAGAGAAGGACTATATTATGCTTGGAAAAAGTGAAAGGAGATAACTTTAAGGCCGTATTAATCCAATATTCTACCTTAAGCCACAATTGTTTTATCTTGTGGCTTTCCCATAACATGTGCATTAAATCAGCTCCTAATAATTGACATTTAGGACACTTATTAAAGTCTAGATTGTGCCACTTGTGTCCCCTGTACGGTGTATAATAGGTTATATGTAAAAGTTTAAGATGTGATTCTCTCCCTAAAGTCGATAATGTGGTTTCACGCACCCTGTTGATAGAGTGTTTTATATCATGAATATAAAGATTTACAAGCAGAGGTTTCCACTTATTAAAAACATAGACTAAGTTTTCATCTCCTCTACATTCAAGTAAAATTCTATACCAAGGGGAGATGGAAAAAAGGCAATTTTGAGCTAATTCAACCCATGAATCTAATTTCACCCATGTACAGTTCCACCCTTGCAGGGTAACAATATTAAGAATATAATGTCTTATCTGAAGATAAGCAAAGAAGTCCTTATTGTCTAAAAGATACTCTTCTTTGAAGTCAGAGAAAGATTTGACTGTTTTTAAATTGAAATCTACAAAGTGTGTTAACTTAAAGGACCAGTCAACACAGTAGATTTGCATAATCAACAAATGCAAGATAACAAGACAATGCAATAGCACTTAGTCTGAACTTCAAATGAGTAGTAGATTTTTTTTCTGACAATTTTAAAAGTTATGTCTTTTTCCACTCCCCCTGTACCATGTGACAGCCATCAGCCTTTCACAAATGCATACACGTACCATGTGACAGCCATCAGCCATTCACAAATGCATACACACTTACTCTTGCACATGCTCAGTAGGAGCTGGTGACTCAAAAAGTTTAAATTTAAAAAGAATTTGCACATTTTGTTAATGGAAGTAAATTGGAAAGTTGTTTAAAATGGCATGCTTTATCTGAATAATGAAAGTTTAATTTTGATTGAGTGTCCCTTTAAAGAGCCCCAAATGGGCCCATTTATGAAACACTTTTGTGTAGATTCCAGGGGTAAATTCAGGACTTCCCATAGTGATCTGGTGATTAGAAATTGCATAGGTAAGACCCATTTTAATACATATCTTCTGCCAGGCTAAGAGTAAATTGTATATCGAGCTTAGATTTTTAACTGATCTAGGAATATTTTTAAGATTACAATGAAGAATGGCTATAGGAGAATATGGGTATAAAACATTCTCTTCAAGTTCTAATTGTGAAAAATAGTTTGAATTCCCAAGCCAACCTATAACAAATCTTGCCAGAGAAATTAAGTTATATAATTCCAACCACCATTTTTTTCCCCCAGAAATAATCTTTTTAAAGCAATTCCAGGTCTTTTCCCTTGCCATATAAAATATGAAATGGAAGAGTAAAAGTTACGAAGATCTTTTTTTTAAAAAAAACATTAAAGGAACATTCTGAATTAAATAAAGAATATTGGGGAAAGAAATCATTTTAAATATAGCAACCATTCCCGAAATATTTAATGGCAAATTATGCCAATGATGCAAATCTTCTTTGACCTTTATGCCAGGTACATGGGTCTCTCGAAATTTATACCAAGATATGTAAATGAATGTGTTGCCACTTTAAATGGTATAGTTACTGTAGAGGAATGATGTTCTTTAAGCCAGAAAATATCTGATTTCATTGTGTTTACTTTATAACTAGAAAATGAACTGAATATTTTGATCTCTTGCAAACGTAATGGGATATTCTTCAAAAGATTAGAAATATAAACTATTTTCTTTTTTACAGATTTTAATACCTTAAATTCTTTGATGAATAGCAATGGCTAAAAGTTCTGTAGCTATGATAAATAAAAGAGGTGAAAGCGGACAGCCCTGCCTAGTCCCTTGTTTTAAGGTTATGTTCTCTGTCACACACAAGGGAGTAGCAGGCACTAACGAACAGACCAAGGCCACAAAGAAAAAATTAAAAAGTAAAAAACTTTTATTAGAAACCATATTAAAAGATTGACAGACAGGGGCGGAGCCAACTGCCGATGCAGCTAGACATAACCTGGTAGAGCTCCCGGCTCTAAATTCTGATAATGGAGGCTATTTGCCCAAATTTTGATCTGAGATTGAAATGTCAGCGCTGCTGAGCTGACCCTGAGGACATTGTCCAAGAAAAGGAGGAAATTTGCTCTGTTATTGAAGGCCTGCAGGGAGATAAAAAATAAACCCTCAGACACACGCTGTCTTTAAGCTCAAGATGGCGGCGGACATCATAGAAGCACTTTGGGTATTGGAGCGAGCTATGGACTTTCATCATGCAGACCTGCTGCAAGATATCCACCTCTTCAGTTCTGCAACGCTAACCATACTAAGCAGCGAGAGCTGTCGGCCAACCTTTCTACCTTAACTAGCTGAAGCTGGATGGGACATAATGCTTTCGGATCCTGTGGAGATACTGGATGCAAGCCTACCTGCTGGGTCGCATGCTTTAAGCCCGCAGATTGTCGGCGAGTGTCGCCCTGCGCCTGTCCGGCTGAGAGAGAAGAGGGGCTCACTGTAGACATCGATCCAGCTGCCTATTGTGATCTACGGGCGGCCCTAAGCTTACGCTTCCCCTACCGCAAGAAAAAGATCGTAGTGCTGTGGGTGAAGCCCAACTCCTCTTGCCTTACCAAAACAGCTCTAAATTATCTATCTAAAACCATAATGTCCTACACTAGAGTGGAGGGCTTACCTTGTCCGTTATGGGTCATCATTATGGTTATCAGCCGAAAGCTAGCACACGCACTGCGGAGCAAGCTTGACAAATGCGGTGTGGGCTAGTAAGAATTTACCTTGCTGCGCAGTGGAGGATAATTAAATCCATTGCAGGACTGTTGTTCCCAGAACTTTATCGATCTAGGGTTTACCGATCTACAGTTTATTCCATCAGTGTTGTTGCTGACCTGAGACTTTTCTTGTTTTTGGCCCACGACTAATTGAAGAGTTTTTCTCCCCATGCTTGAACTTATTCTATGCATTTTGGGACTACTGCTTAATGATACCTCATCTAGGGGCAGGAGATTACACGACGGATCTGTAGAGAGATTTAGAGATTGACTTACAAGCCACATCTAGTTATTACAAATTGTGTTTGTTTACATGTATGCCTGTTACATGGGTAATATCCCACTAAAGTGATGCAGATAGCAGCGGTTTGTATATTAGAGCAGGTCCGGTTGTTACATCCCCTCTGTCTTATATTTAAATTGTACACCTTTTTTTTACCGACCGCAACAAGCATATAGTAGACCCCTAACTTAAACGCATATTGCTCATATCACTGTTACTGCATGATCCTGAGGCCATATTTGGTTCCCTCCATATACCTCTGGGATGGGGATTTTGCAGCGTATAAACTCATCAGTAGCTCCTTCGCTTTTGAAACGCAGAACTGGTGTGGGATAACCTTATATGTGCAGCCCGGCCGTCTCCTTTACCCAATTCTAGCTTATATGTAGCAGGATATGTGGGTGCTGAGATCATATAAGAAAATATATACCACGCAATTTCTTCATAGTTGATGTTTGAAATTTATTCATGTTTGCTTCATACTAAAGTTCGCATTCCTGTTATTGACTTTTAATTTCAAAACTTTATATTGGTGTGGTGTTGGGGACAATTTTCAAAAATGTTCACTCTATATGGATTGGTTTGAATTCTCACTCTTCCAAATGCTATGTTTAGCTCATGTACTGTAGGAGCAGTTATGGTTACTTGGTAACCAAGCTTGTCTTTCTCTCGCCTTCATGTAGGTTTACAAATGATTTAGCACTTCTAATATACAGCTGGCTATTCTCCTGGTCATCAGCAGCCCTTATGGTTACATGTATATTTCCCCTAGGCTACTGTAATGAGGCAACTAACTTAATATAAAACATGTTATCTTAGTGATAATTACATATTCTAATAGCAATGTTAAAATATCTTCCTCTAGGACTATTCTTTGCACTTTGTTTGGTGAACTTTCTACTACTACATCCGCATACACACTATCTAAGCTATACGCTATTAATATCTATAAGATTCCCACATATTCATAATTAGGGTGCCCTCTGACTTTTTGAGATCATGTATGTTGAGCTTGTCAGATTACCATACTAGACTACTTTTGTGCAGGTGCATTTTGCGCCTTGCTACACTTAGTTTCCTCTTTATAGACAATTTTGTATTGGTATATAGACATGTCATATACAGGTTTTTCATATAAACTCTCCCTTAATATAATCAATTGTACCCAACATCATATTCTCCTTAAGGCGCATTATGCATTGGCATTCTGGTGTTTACTAGTAACCCTTATCCCCCTGTTTATACTATCTATCTCCCTTGTCTATACAGGGAGTGCAGAATTATTAGGCAAGTTGTATTTTTAAGGATTAATTTTATTATTGAACAACAACCATGTTCTCAATGAACCCAAAAAACTCATTAATATCAAAGCTGAATAGTTTTGGAAGTAGTTTTTAGTTTGTTTTTAGTTATAGCTATTTTAGGGGGATATCTGTGTGTGCAGGTGACTATTACTGTGCATAATTATTAGGCAACTTAAGAAAAAACAAATATATACCCATTTCAATTATTTATTTTTACCAGTGAAACCAATATAACATCTCAACATTCACAAATATACATTTCTGACATTCAAAAACAAAACAAAAACAAATCAGTGACCAATATAGCCACCTTTCTTTGCACGGACACTCAAAAGCCTGCCATCCATGGATTCTGTCAGTGTTTTGATCTGTTCACCATCAACATTGCGTGCAGCAGCAACCACAGCCTCCCAGACACTGTTCAAAGAGGTGTACTGTTTTCCCTCCTTGTAAATCTCACATTTGATGATGGACCACAGGTTCTCAATGGGGTTCAGATCAGGTGAACAAGGAGGCCATGTCATTAGACTTTCTTCTTTTATACCCTTTCTTGCCAGTCACGCTGTGGAGTACTTGGACGCGTGTGATGGAGCATTGTCCTGCATGAAAATCATGTTTTTCTTGAAGGATGCAGACTTCTTACTGTACCACTGCTTGAAGAAGGTGTCTTCCAGAAACTGGCAGTCGGACTGGGAGTTGAGCTTGACTCCATCCTCAACCCGAAAAGGCCCCACAAGCTCATCTTTGATGATACCAGCCCAAACCAGTACTCCACCTCCACCTTGCTGGTGTCTGAGTCGGACTGGAGCTCTCTGCCCTTTACCAATCCAGCCACGGGCCCATCCATCTGGCCCATCAAGACTCACTCTCATTTCATCAGTCCATAAAACCTTAGAAAAATCAGTCTTGAGATATTTCTTGGCCCAGTCTTGACGTTTCAGCTTGTGTGTCTTGTTCAGTGGTGGTCGTCTTTCAGCCTTTCTTACCTTGGCCATGTCTCTGAGTATTGCACACCTTGTGCTTTTGGGCACTCCAGTGATGTTGCAGCTCTGAAATATTGCCAAACTGGTGGCAAGTGGCATCTTGGCAGCTGCACGCTTGACTTTTCTCAGTTCATGGGCAGATATTTTGCGCCTTGGTTTTTCCACACGCTTCTTGCGACCCTGTTGACTATTTTGAATGAAACGCTTGATTGTTCGATGATCACGCTTCAGAAGCTTTGCAATTTTAAGAGTGCTGCATCCCTCTGCAAGATATCTCACTATTTTTGACTTTTCTGAGCCTGTCAAGTCCTTCTTTTGACCCATTTTGCCAAAGGAAAGGAAGTTGCCTAATAATTATGCACACCTGATATAGGGTGTTGATGTCATTACACCACACCCCTTCTCATTACAGAGATGCACATCACCTAATATGCGTAATTGGTAGTAGGCTTTCGAGCCTATACAGCTTGGAGTAAGACAACATGCATAAAGAGGATGATGTGGTCAAAATACTCATTTGCCTAATAATTCTGCACTCCCTGTACAGCTTCTTCCATTTGAGTGTATACAGTGAATCTGCTAAATATTAGCCTGACATTTAGACTCAATCACTGATTATGTCTTATACTGCAATATCATATTTTTAGGTATAGGAGGTTATGTTAAATATTATATTGCTATAACTATTGTTCTACATTAGTTCTAATATTGCTTATCCCTCACTTGAGTATAGTTTCAGAGTTAGCTGGCCTCTTCCCAGCCCTAGAAGACTGAGCATTAGATAAATAATTTTTGCCTTATTACGCCCTGTTTAAACCTTCCTGTGTCAAGCAGTTTAATGTTGAGTCTTTATACTGATATTATAATAACTATAGGCAAAGGATATTTATCACCTACTATATGTGTATGCATATTTGAGTGTATAACATAAACAATATGTCATGCCCAGGTTTGTTCTTTAGCCCACACTAGCCATTTAGACAGAGGCACTCACCCCCTCTTATTGCTGTTATATATCAACCTGTTTACTATTAAGACCTATGTTTTATGAGTACAGCTTCTATAAAGGCTTATGCTAGGTTTTGTCAGCGTGTATACTCCTCCCGCCTAAATAAAATAGCCAGTAGGGGTCCATTTATCACTCACTGATCTCAATATAACTAGCCACCTAACTTTTTAACTTACAAAGTTACCTTAGGCGATAGTATTATAATTGCTTATTAATGTCCCTTTCGCCCTGCTTGCATACCTATAAATGTAGTGTAAGCATTATGGGCTCTTTCTACAATATACTAGCCCCCTCCTCGTATTTCTCCACTAGTATAATATTACTAAATACACTCTCATCTATAGTATAAACTTAACATAATATAGGATGTCGCCTAGCAGCAATCAGGCTATAGGCCCTTCTTCACTGTTAAATATATTTTGGTTATAGTGTCGCCACTAAGCATATGTAAGACCTCTCCACTGAGGTCCTTAAGGCATAGCTTATTATTTATTCAAAGGATAATAGATTCAATTATGGTATCCTCTTATTCTGTTTATATTCGGACGCCAAGTTATGTTACTATATAAGTTGAGTGGCTATATATGTCCTAGGACATCCCCTATGGCTACTATGCACAGATTTCCTCCACCTTGTTATAGCAGATATTCATAATTGTTAGTCACCTATGTTAGTGGGATATATATACCTCTAGAGGTCACTTTTTGATTGTGTCACTCCTATTGTTGCCTAAATGTTATGGTATTTTTATTCTATATGTTAGCTGCTCTCATCATTTGTGACTGTATGACTGTCATCCCTGGTTTCTCTATAGTCTTGTCCACATTATTAGTACATATTAATTGTTCCTGTTGAGCCTCTCTCCTCCCTTTCCCGCTGGTACTTTCTGCCTGCGGGTCATATCCCTACTCCTTTTTCCTGCATCGCCTATAGGTGGCACTCCCCTAGGAGAGGGGCTCACCCAGAGGTCCCCTATGCTCCAAACAATCTAAAGTCCCCCTCACCACATAATAACTTGATGTTTGGGGTTAATTGCTCTTCTATGTTATATACCTTTTTCTTTCCATATGAGCTAGTTGTTCTATCTATACAATGTTTGCATATCCACTTCCATGTTCATAAGTGTGTCAAGCTGTCAAATACCATATGATTAGTAGTGTCATTTTATCCCACAGTTAATTAACTTTAGAGATTCCGCCATGCGCCTTAAATTACCTATATATATATGGCTCCGCCCTCCACCCTTTCCCTTGTACGTATAGTGGTGGTTATCCGCTGAATTTCCTCTCCCCTTACTAGGCCCATAAGTGGCCATGCTAAAAAAAAAACAAAAACAAAAAAAACAATTTCCCTTGTCGCCTCTTATTAGATTTCTCAAGTCAGAAAAAGTGACCACTAGAACAAAACAGGGAATCATTTCTATCATATACAAGAAAAAAGAGGTTCTATTTTCAGACATTTGCATTATATAACCGCTACCACAGTCTGCCACTTCTTCTATATATACGCAAAGTAGCTCTAATTCCTTATGTTCAGTATGCATACCAGTGTGATGACATTTGCTTCCCTATATGGTAATCATTTACGCCTAACTAGTTTGTTTTGTCCATATCTGTGGTAGTGCTGTTCTCTTTGATTGACTTGTAAAACACAATTATGTATTTGTACATGGATGCATGTTAAGTTGCTATTGTCACTGTTTCCAAAACCTCAATAAAAAAATTACTTTTAAAAAAAAAAAAAGATTGACAGACAGACAGGCAGGTCCAGGACAATCAGTCTGTCACGTTTTGCACCCCCTGGTGGTGCTTACTCATAGACTACTGACTATGCTACAACCTAGTCTATTTATAGGCAGGGAGGAAGATATTAACCACCTCATAGCCAGACAAAATAAACACAGAATTGTTAAAAACATAGAAAACCTGGTTTGGGCACAGAGTTACTTTAAATATGCTAAATAGAATGCTCACACTGGTGACAGATAAATGTATACATACAGTATTACTGTAGAAATCCTCATCTAATATAAATCTTTCAACAGAGGTTATCAAATACTGACAAAATATTGAAAAAAATCATGAAAAATTATGAAAAAGTCTCACAAAATCTTTTTTTTTCTTTTTTTTTCTTCAGTATTTTACATTTTACATATACATGCATGTATCAAAAAAATTTGTGAGACTTTTTCATAATTTTTCATGATTTTTTTCAATATTTTGTCAGTATTTGATATCCTCTGTTGAAAGATTTATATTAGATGAGGATTTCTACAGTAATACTGTATGTATACATTTATCTGTCACCAGTGTGAGCATTCTATTTAGCATATTTAACGTAACTCTGTGCCCAAGCTAGGTTTTCTATGTTTTTAACAATTCTGTGTTTATTTTTGTCTGGCTATGAGGTGGTTAATATCTTCCTCCCTGCCTATAAATAGACTAGGTTGTAGCATAGACAGTAGTCTATGAGTAAGCGCCACCAGGGGGGCGCGAAATGCGTCAGACTGATTGTCCTGGTCCTGCCTGCCTGTCTGTCTGTCTATCTTTTAATACGGTTTCTAATAAAAGTTTTTTACTTTTTAATTTTTTCTTTGTGGCCTTGGTCTGTTCGTTAGTGCCTGCTACTCCCTTGTGTGCTACAGTACCTTGCAGCCTCATCCTCCGCTCCTTTTGCTACGGCACTCCGTGTGCTAACAGGGGTCCTTCAGTGTCTTCCCTCATCGAGGAGTCCACTTCCGGGTTACACAGACGGACACTCTAGCTGCGGCTTCACTTCTTATGTTCTCTGTCAATTGACCATTAATTAACAAGGCTGTTTTAGAAGTGTTATAAATATTTTTCACAAAATGCAAGAAAGAACAAAAAAAAACAAATCTTTCCAAAGAAAAAAATATATTATCATGCTACACTGAGTCGAAAGCCTTCTCTGCATCCAATGAGAGAACTGCCATATCCTCATATGGTCTAAATGCTGCAGAGGATAGAGCTTATTTTGATGAACAATAGTCTATTGTAAGAAATAGTTCTCTGATCTTAGAAGAAGCATTTCTACCTTTAAGAAAGCCAACTTGATCAGAATGAATTATTTGATTTAAAGAGCTCTGCATTCTATTGGCAAAAATAGTAGTTCAAATTTTGTAATCAGAGTTTAATAAAGCAATCAGTCTGTAAGAACCCATTTCAAGAAGATCCTTACCTTTCTTTAAAATCAAGGTAGTGCAGGATGCAGAGAACGCATCCGAACAAGGTGATTTATTCACAAAATAATAATTGAAAAGATTTTTTAGATATGGGATAATATTAAGTTTCAACATTTTATAAAATTCATTAGGAAGTAAATCTGGACCCGGTGTTTTATGTAAAAATATAGAGGCCCATTAATGAAGCTCCGTACGGAGCTTGAAGGACCGTGTTTCTGGTGAGTCTTCAGGCTCGCCAGAAACAGCAGTTATGAAGCAGCGGTCTAAAGACCGCTTCTCCATAACCCTGTCCGCCTGCTCTGATGAGGCGGACAGGAACCTCCACAATTCAACCCGATCGAGTATGATCGGGTTGATTGATGCCTCCCTGCTGGCAGCCCATTGGCCGCAAGTCTGCAGGGGGCGGCATTGCACCAGCAGCTCTTGTGAGCTGCTGGTGCAATGCTGAATATGGAGAGCGTATTCCTCTCCTCATTCAGCGAGGTCTTGCGGACGTGATCCACACTGTCGTATCAGGTCTGCAAGACATTTGATACATAGGCCTCATAGAGTTTATTCTGTCCGAGATTTCTTTATCAGTAATAGAGGCATTAATTAAGGGTAATAAGTGTTCTGGACAACTCGGGATCAAAATACTATCCCAGAAATTTACTTTATAATCTAAATTGGGTTCTTTATTTGAGTATAAATCATAGTAATAGGAAGAAAAAGATGCTAAGGTCTCTTTTGAATCTTTGTGAATATTACCATTTAATTGAATCACTTCAATGCCTTGAGAATTAGAAGAGTATTTAATAACTCTATCCAAGAGTTTGCCCATCTTATTCCCATATCTATAGTATTTAGCCTGGGTTATTAACTCAGCCATTGTTGTAGAATGAAGGAGTAAAGTATCTTGTTCTTTCTTAGCATTAAGATATTTGACCCAGTTTTCACTGGAGGAATTTAAGAGATAAGCATTATATGTATTAGCTAAATAATTTATAGTTTTTTCTCTCTTCCTAAGTCTTTTTTTCAAGTTAATCATAAAGGAAGTAATATCACCAGTCAAAACTGCCTTAGCAGTCTGCCAAAACAGCTCAGGATTATCTATATGTGCTTGGTTGAAAAAACAGAAATCCTCCCATTTTTTGACAAGGTAATTTCTAAATTTAAGATCATTAAACAAATAAGATGGGAAATTAAAACTACGAAAAAAAGAATTGAAAGAAAAAAGAGAAATGTCCAATATAATAGGTGCATGATCCGAGAGACAAAAGGGAGGGATCGAAGAATTAGCTCCCATATTTGTTAGACTATTACTAGTAAGAAACATATCAGTTCTGGAGAGAGAGCCATATTTTTTTGACATGCATGTATAATTGATAATATCAGGATTCTGTTCTCTCCAGACATCTTTGATCCTGAGATTGCAAAAACGTTTTCTAAACTGTTTGTTCTCTAATTTATCTCTTTTAGTCTTGGCACAATTCTTACCCTGTCTAACCCTATCTAAAGGGTACTGTGGAATCATAATGAAAATTGCCTCCCAAAATAAGGTGACTATCTACTATCTTTAATATCCTAGTTTGGAGGGAATTCCAAAATAATGGGTTAAAATCATTAGGTGCATAAATGTTGCATAAAGTAAATAGACCATTTATAGTTTTTTATTTTTAATATAATAATTCTCCCATCAGGATCAATGAAATAATTGATAATCTCATATTTAAAAGATTTTCCAAGCAGAATAGCTACCCCCCTCCTCCTACCAGATAAGGGAGAGACTATCGCCTCCCCTACCCATTGAGTCTTTAGTTTAAAACCTTTTTCTAATGAAAGGTGAGTTTCCTGAAGGAAGACTATATCAGTATTTATTTTTTTTAAGTGGCAAAGAATGGCCTTAATTTTGATGGGGAAGGTGATACCCCCAATATTCCAAGACAGTATTACAGGTTTCCTAACTTTGTCCATTTTTAGGATACTAAGTCCAAAGAGAGAGAGAGGAGGGGGGAAAAAAGGGATGGGGGAAAACATGCAAAATCCAATTGAACCCCAATGGGAAAAGTCTGAGAATAGCTAGTAAAGTTATTTTTTAGACTTAAAAAAATGTTCAGATTCTGCTGCATTATCAAAAAAGTATAATGTATTACCATCCGAAACATTCAACTTAGTAGGATAAATAACTGTGGCTCTAATACCTTCTTTTAACATTTTACTAATAATAGGAGAAAGATATTTTCTTTTATTAAGAGTTTCATAAGAAAGATCCTGAAATATTTTAATCTGTGCATTTTCTATCTGAACAATTTGTTTTTTACGAAAATGTTGAAGGAGTATTTTCTCCTGGAAATCTAACATTTTGGCAACAACTGATCTAGGTCTATTACTCCCATCACTATTAGAAAATATTTTGCCCACTTTGTGAGCTCTTTCCACAATAATCGAGATAGAAGATGAAGAGATTTCCAAAAGGGAGGGGAGTGTTACAGAAACAAATTTAATTAAATCTCATATTCCTTTGGTTCAGGAATCCCAATTAATCTAATGTTATTCCTTCTACTACGGTTTTCAAAGTCTTCTAACTTTGAAGTTTTACGGTCATACTTTGATTCTCTGCCAGGAGAGTGTCTTCAAGATTGGACACTCGTTGTTCTAGTTCTGATACTCAGTTAGAATATTCTCTAACCTCCTGTCTCAGAGAATATATCTCAACCAGGGACTCTAGTGGTCGTTTATTTTTCTTATCTCTTTTAGAAGCCATATTTGGAGATTTTACTCTAGATTGCAAAGAAGTGGAAAGGAATTTCTCCATAAAAATAGTTTACATAATAAAGAGTGATAAGACCCTTTATATAGAAAAGAATCAGTAAATATAAGAGAGAACAATATTTAGCTTGGTATATAATGAGGAGCGGAACTGGAATATATGTTTAAGCAAAATAAATGCTAAAACTAGCAAAAGAACATACTATAAATAAGCACCAGCCCTCACATTATTATAGAAATCTCAAGCAATTACTCAAAGCTCTACATATATAAATGTATACATGTACATGTAATAAAAAATAGTACAACTACTGTAGATGAAGTGATAACCACAGTGGGTGGAGAGTCAGGGAAATGGAACAACAAAAACTAAAAGCTTCTATAACGTTACCAAGAACTTTCTGTTCTTATGTGTAATAAACCACAGTGATCAGTATGGCTCTCCAACCCAGAGTAGCATGCAAGACATATACAGAGAGCAGTATTTCAAAATCAGGAACTCAAAGCCATCAATAGAGAAGATCCTGAAAGAGAGTAAGCCAGGTGGTAAATAAACAGCATATGATTATTATCTTCGCTGAGATTAACAGTGCAAAAAAGGCAAGTACATAAATACATGCAACTCTGCGAGAGAAGAACTTATTTAGTCCTGTAATAAACTTTTCTGTTCTTATGTATAAAAAGCAGCAGATACCGGAGTAGCTCTCTGGCCCAAGCTAGGTTGCCAGATATACATGTGAATCATGAAAAAGGACAAACATTTTCAGAGAGTTCCCATCCTCCAGAGTGTGTTTTCTTATACAGATGTAAATTAATATTTTCAGCAGGATTAAGCCAAGCAAATGTAAGACTCAGTCCAAATGAGATGATGTCTTCACTGGGGTATTAAACCAAGAAAAGGAAAACAGTTGTAAACATTTAGACAGAGTTGAACAGACTTGCTATGCTTGTATATCGTGAGCAGCAACAAGTGGCGTAAGTTTCACACCCAAATTAAATTATGAGACGTAGAAAAATCTCTTATTGAAAGAACGTTTTTTGGCAACAACTATTGCCTTAATTTTGTCTCCTTCTTCAAAAAAGTCAATTTGCTGTGACTGAAGAGTCATATATAATAATGAAATAAACTCTATGAGTATGTTGGTATCTTCACTGAGCTTTAGACAGAACAGACAAAAAATGTGGGTACTTAAATAGCCTTTAGAATAATTCCACCTCACTGTATACTAAACAAGCTGAACAAGGAATATAAGGAATATAAGTACATCTCACACTCCCAGACTAGTTTACCAAACTTGCAATAATTTCCCAGATAACAAACTTTCAGTGCAACTTCACCTGTGCTGGATTCTTCACTGAGGTTGAACTTAAAACAACATATGAGCGAGTACAAAAGCAGTCAGAACTTCAGAATATATTAAAACGAACAGAAGTCAACCTGCACCCTTCACTCTCAGACTAGATTACCAAACACAGGGCTTACAATCTTCTTCAAGTGTATAACATTCAGCACAAAGGTGATATTGAGAAGTATTATCCACTTACATAGGGGTCCTGGAGGGTAAGAAACACCTCATACCCTTTAAAGCAGCCAGGGTCCTTCCTTGTTCCAGAGGAGAATTAAAAAAAAGCACTGTGCCCAGGGCACAGCACCCACAGCGTGAATGGAGGACACTGTGTAGAGGTAGAACGGGTTGATGAAGGAAACCCCAATTAGCTTTTCCCTGCTGTGTCAGGCTCCAGGCGTTCGATCCCCACACCAAGGATTCAGCCACACGGAGAGAGAGAGACACGTTCAACAGTAGCGCATCAGACTGACTTCATGGTAGCGTCCACGTGCATGCATGTTCACGCAGCTCCACCTCCCTGAGTAATCAAATATTTAATGTCTGGTTAATTTTCTGAGCGCTGATTGCTAACGCAAGCTCACGGTAGCAATAACTAGCCACTTGTAATGGCTGGTTAATTATCGGACGCCCGCAATCGGGCAAATTTGCACGTTTGCCAGCGCACAATAATTTAACACTCCACTTGTAATCTAGCCATAAATATTTTAATTATCATTTCAGTCCTCTTTAATAAAATAGTTTAATAGTCTTTTAAACAGAACTTCAGGAACAAGCACAACTTGCAGGCAGACATGCTGGCTGACCGATTAAAAAGACAATTTCCTTAGGAAATATTTTCTGTGTCTCACTGGCATTAAAAAACAGTTCTGCTAATGAACAGTAATAATTGACTTATTGTGATCGTGTCATTAATTGAAAACGGCATGTCAGTAGCCATATTAAAATGCTGTTAATTATCAATTGATTGACTGTAATTAACCACTATATAACATGTTTGTCTGTTTGGCATGTATTTGCAAATACAGATTTATAAATTATATTATGGTTCCCATTTACGCTTCTTTGTAGCAAACGGTCAGGGGATCCTATACGTCTGTTGCCGCATGTACTATTGCACAAAGGCTAGTTGTGCAACGCCACTACTGCTGATAAGGGTGATTTATCTCCGCTACGAGAACGGAAGGAGCAGTGGTCATACCTTTTACAGTGCGGTCAGCGAGCCTGTCACACAAGAGCTCCAAAGCCTTATCCACTGCTTAGTGCATGGAACCTACTACATAACTTCATCCTTTGATTGGCTTATTGGCAAAGTTTTCTTCTGTTAAAAGTTTAAGTGAGGAAAATGATTTACATAGGAAAGCTTCCCCTTCTCTTTATATAGTTTGTATAAATATGCATAAAATAAGATTCCTCATATATGTAGTATATGATGTTCATGGAGATATCATGGCTACTTTGGATGGCTGCCTAGCCTTCAAATTTTCCTTTTTTTTTTAATTTTTGTGTTTCCAGATTTAGAATTAAGCATTAGGATACATAGCCACTACACTATCTTGTTTTGGGTGCACTTAATGTGGTAACCAAACAGAGGCCCATGCCACCCAATTTTTTTTCCATGGACATTGTAAATGAGTATAATCATTTTAATATATGCTGCTAAAGGCACATCACACATGGTACTCTCCCCACCCACCCCCATATTTGTATGAAATCTGGGCTGGGCAGGAAAAGGCTAAGGAAGACCATTATTATTATCATTTATCTAGAGAGCGCCAACATATTCTGCAGCGTTAATCCTAAACACCCCTTCTGTTTATGAGGGGGAAGGAGCTGATCAGCTGTTCTGAACATGTAACTCTTATGCCTAGCACAGGAGCTTTACATGTTGAGCATTTTAGAATTTAACTAGTAAAACTTCTGGAATTATGCATAGAAATAACAGGAACATTTTTTATACATGTAAAAAGTTATAGTAAACAAGACACAGACACATGCATTTTCTAAGATCTTAACCAAAATTGTAAATGTGATGGCTAATTGAGATTTTTTTAAATATAGAATTAGTTTATCTTTAGTAGAAATAAATGTGACAAAAAGTAAATGTGCACTTCCAAGTTCTCAACAAATTCCAATCTTGGTGACAATCTACTATTTTTGGTGTGTGATTTATTTGTTATCTTTAGGTTTGAATAATTGTTTAACTAACTATTTTCAGATATATTAGTATTTAACCCCTGTTTCTAGTTCTAATTTTAGTAATGGCTCTAATTAGGCTGAGATTTTGGTTAATTGAACTTTAAACTGAGAGCTAAAGTCATATTATTATTATTATTATTATTATTATTATTATTATTATTATTATTATTGATGCTACTGCTGCTGCTGCTGCAGAAATTATAAGCAGTGTAACAATACTGCCACCTGCTGGATACATGAAATACACAGAAATTCAAGATCTTGTCTATATGTATACCATATACATTAGTTATATATGCAATAATATATTTATTATATGCTTTCAATCAAATGCATAATGTCATGCTACATTATTTGATCCCTGTTTCATCTAAGAATGGGCATGGGACATAAAAAGACCTTTTTTAAAATAAAATAAAGACGTGTGTGACGATAGCTGTTTGCTCGTTAAACATTATTGTACTTTTTTTTTCATTGTGTTACTCATATTTTCATCTAATGTATAAATACAGATATATTATAAGTGCGCCACCTAGCACAATTTTTCAGTACTTATACCTGTACACTTTGTAGGTATATTGTTTTTCAGATTCTAAAATGCAGCTATTTTACAGAAAAGAGTAAACCTTGTGAAAGAGACAAAAACAGCGCTAATCTCAGATTAGATTACAAGTTTTGCAATAAATAGGGTGCGAAACTAACGCCAAAAAGATGCATTATTTCACTCTCCATAGTGCTGCCATTATGAGTTACTGAAAAGCCTCTTTGCGCGTGCGAGACCGCACAAAATCCAAGGGCTGCTTTGACAAGCTCATGCATGCTTTCCCCATAGACATCAATGGGGAGAGACCTGAAGTGCGGAATGAAAATTCTCCGTAACGCAACCCCATTGATGTCTATGGGGGAAAAAATGTTAAAGGGACACTGTAACCAAACATTTTCTTTTGTGATTCAGATAGAGCATGACATTTTAAGCAACTTTCTAATTTACTCCTATTATAAAATTTTCTTCATTCTCTTGGTATCTTTATTTAAAATGCAAGAATGTAAGTTTAAATGCCGGCCCATTTTTGGTGAACAACCTGGGTTGTCCTTGCTGATTGGTGGATAAATTCATCCACCAATTAAAAAAGTGCTGTCCAGAGTACTGAACCCAAAAAAGCTTAGATGCCTTCTTTTTCAAATAAAGATAGCAAGAGAACGAAGAAAAATTGATAATAGGAGTACATTTGAAAGTTGCTTAAAATTGAATGCTCTTTCTGTAGTACAAAAGAAAAATTTTGGGTTCAGTGTCCCTTTAAGTTTAAACCTAACACCCTAACATAAACCCCCGTCTAAACACCCCTAATCTGCTGCCCCCAAACACCCAAATAAAGTTATTAACCCCTAATCTGACGCTCTTGACATCGCTTACACTAATAAAAGTTATTAACCCCTATTCCGCCGCTCTCCGACATCACCGCCACTATAATAAAGTTATTAACCCCTATTCCGCCGCTCCCCGACAGCCAATAGGATTTCAGTAGCTCTCATCCTATTGACTGTTTGGAACAGTCAATAGGATTTTAGAAGCTCTCATCCTATTGGCTGATTTGAGTTTGAAGAATCAAATCAGCCAATAGGAATGCAAGGTACATCATTTTGAAACGACTACTTTGCATTGAAGCTTCAGTGTACGGCGGGGACCATATGAAGAGGACGCTCTGCACTGGATGTCTTCGCCGCGCCGTGCTGCCGGGATGAAGACAGAAGACGCCCCTGCGATGGATGAAGATGTCCCCGCCTGGATGAAGACTTCCCGCCGCCTGGATGTCCAGACTTCAGCAAGGTATTTTTTTTTTTTGGGGGGGGGTTATTTTTTCAGATTAGGGTTTGGGCTTTTGAAAAAGAGCTAAATGCCCTTTTAAGGACAATGCCCATACAAATGGGTAGCTTAGGTTTTTTTAGAGTTAGGTTTTTTTATTTTGGGGGGTTGGTTGGGTGGTGGGTTTTACTGTTGGGGGGACTTTGTATTTTTTTTTATAGGTAAAAGAGCTGTTTAACTTAGGGCAATGCCCTACAAAAGGCCCTTTTAAGGGCTATTGGTAGTTTATTGTAGGCTAGGGGGTGTTTTTATTTTGGGGGGCTTTTCTATTTTTATAGGGCTATTAGATTAGGTGTAATTGTTTAGGTTAAGTTAAGTTATAGTTTAATGTTAGGTTAATTTTTATTTCACAGGTAGGTTTTTATTTATTTAAATATAGTTATACTAGTCCTAAAGCCCGTGTACATGGGCCATTTTTTACAGTACAGCGGTTCAACCCCTTGCTCTCTCTCTATCCCCCTTTTGCTCTTTCCCCCCTCTCTTTTGCTCTCTCTCTCCCCCTCTCTTCTGCTCTCTCCTCATCTCTCTATGTTGCTCTCTCTCTCCCCCCCTCTCTTTTGCTCTCTCTTCCCCTCTCTTTTGCTCTCTCTCCCCTTCTCTTTTCCTCCCTCTCTTTTGTGCTCTCTCTCCCCCTCTCTTTTGTGCTCTCTCTCTTCCTCTCGTTTGCTCTCTCTATCCCCCCTCTTTTGCTCTCTCTTTCCCCCTCTTTCTTTTGCTCTCCCCCCTCTCTTTTGCTGTCTCTCTCCCTCTCTTTTGCTCTCTCTATCCCCCATATTTTGCTCTCTCTATCCCCCCTCTTTTGTTCTCTCTCTCCCCTTTCTTTTGCTTTCTTTCCCCCTCTCTTTTACTGTCTCTCTTCCCCTCTCTTTTGCTCTTTCTCTCCCCTCTCTTTTGCTCTCCCCCCCTCTTATGTGCTCCCTCTCTATTGCTCTATCTCTCCCCCCTCACTTCCCCTCCTATCTTCCATCCCTCGCTTTTGCTCTCTCTCTCTCTCTCCCCCTCTCTTTTGCTCTCTCTCCCCTTTATTTTGTGCTCTCTTTCTCCCCCCTCTCTTTCCCCCTCTCTCTTTTGCACAATCTCTCTTCCCTCTTTTGCGCACCCCTCTCTTTTGCTCTCTCTCCCCTCTCTTTTGTTCTCTCTCTCCCCTTTTCTCCCCCTCTCTTTTGCTGTCTTTCTCCCTCTCTTTTGCTCTCTCTATCTCCCCTCTCTTTTGCTATCTCTTTCCCCCTCTCTTTTTCTCTCTCTCCCCTCTCTTTTGCTCTCTCTCTCACTCCCCCTTCTCTTTTCACCCTGCTCTTTTGCACACTCTATCTCTCTTCTCTTTTACGCCTTTCCCCCTCTCTTTTGCTCTCTCTCTCCTTCCCCCCTTCTTTTGCTCTCTCTCTCTCCCCCTCTCTTTTGCTCTCTCTCCCCTTTATTTTGTGCTCTCTTTCTCCCCCCTCTCTTTCCCCCTCTCTCTTTTGCACAATCTCTCTTCCCTCTTTTGCGCACCCCTCTCTTTTGCTCTCTCTCCCTTCTCTTTTGTTCTCTCTCTGCCCTTTTCTCCCCCTCTCTTTTGCTGTCTTTCTCCCTCTCTTTTGCTCTCTCTATCTCCCCTCTCTTTTGCTATCTCTTTCCCCCTCTCTTTTTCTCTCTCTCCCCTCTCTTTTGCTCTCTCTCTCACTCCCCCTTCTCTTTTCACCCTGCTCTTTTGCACACTCTATATCTCTTCTCTTTTACGCCTTTCCCCCTCTCTTTTGCTCTCTCTCTCCTTCCCCCCTTCTTTTGCTGTCTCTCTCCCTCTCTTTTGCTCTCTCTATCTCCCCTCTCCTTTGCTCTCTCTCTTACTCCTCCTCTCTTTCCCCCTTTCTTTTGCGCTCTCTCTCTCTGTCTATCCCGTCTTTTGCTCTCTCTCCCCTCTCTTTTGCTCTCTCTCTCTCTCCCCTTCTCCCCCTCTCTTTTGCTGTTTCTCTTTTGCTCTCTCTCTCCTCTCTTTTTCGCTCTCTCTCTTACTCCCCCTCCTTTTCTCCCCTTTCTTTTGCGCTCTTTCTCTCTCCCCTCTCTTTTGCGCTCTTCCCCCTCTCTTTTGCTCTCTCTCCCCTCTCTTTTGCTCTCTCTCTCTCCCCCCTCTCTGTCCCTCCTCTCTTTTGCGCTCTCTCTCGGTCTCTCTCTCCCCTCTTTTGCGCTCTCCCCCTCTCTTTTGCTTTCTCTCCCCTCTCTTTTGCTCTCTCTCTCCCCCTCTCATTTGCTTTCTCTCTCCCTCTCTTTTGCTCTCTCTATCCCCCCTCTTGCTATCTCTATCCCCCCTCTTTTGCTCTCTCTATCCCCCCTCTTTTGAGCTCTCTCACATCTGTCCTCCGTCCGGCCCCACCCACGTCACACCTGGCCCCGTCCATGTCATGTCTGATCCTGCACAGCCCTATCCACATCACGCCCGGCCCTGCCCGCGTCACGCCCCCTCACACCCGGTCGGCCCCAGATGCCAGCCAGGTAAGTCTGTTAAAGGCCAGGTGTGTTTGTCCTTGCACAGTCTCTACTGCGCATGACAGCTTCGGACAAACACACTTGGCCTTTTATATTATAGGATTGTAATTTTAATTTAAAGTTAGGGGGTGTTAGGTTTAGGGGTTAATTGTTTAATTTAGTGTTTTGCAATGTGGGGGACCAGCGGTTTAGAGGTTAATAGGTTTATTTAATTGTGGAGATGTGGGAGGCTGGAGCTTTAGGGGTTAATAACTTTATTATAGTGGCGGTGATGTCGGGGAGCGACGGAATAGGGGTTGATCATTTTTATTAGTGTTGGCGATGTCAGGAATGGCAGATTAGGGGTTAATAAATTTATTTAATAGTCACGATGTGGGGGGGGCGGCAGATTAGGGGTTAATAGGTTTAATATAGTGTTTGCGATGCAGAAGGGCGGCGGTTTAGCGTACTATATTTAGTGTACTTTGTAACACTATAGTTATGAGTTTTGTGAAACATTTTTGTGGTGCAAAACTCAGTACTGCTTTCAGATGGCGGTATGGATTGTGTCGGTATAGGCTGTAATGCAAGCATTTTAGCCTCACCGCACAACCTGTAATACCGGTGCTATGAAAATCCCACGCAAAAACATCATTTTTTTAAGTTTCGGAATGGACGTTGCGTTACAGGCTAAAATGCTTGCGATATAACTATACCGACACGACTCGCAATAGCTGCGTTACTGCATTACACTGAAATTGCCATTTTTTCAGCGTTAAAAGCCGTAACGCAAAACTTGTAATCTACATGAAAGTTTTTAATACATCACAATGGTGTGTTTCTTTAAAAAGATTTTATTTCCAGAAAATATAAAAACCAAAACATTTTTTCCATCAGCGAAATAATCAGTAGTTATTTGTTGCAAATATGTTTTTTCTAAAACAATATCAGGTCGATTACGAGTTATGCGTGCTATAGGGTTTTTTAACGAACGCAACAAAAGTTGCGTTATTTCACCCTCCATAGCGCAGTCATTACAAGTTTTAAATCCGCCGGCTTGTGCGTACGATATAGTTGCATTGAGCTCCATACCGCACAAAATGCAAGCGCTGTTTTGACGTGCTCGTGCACGCTTTCCCCATAGACATCAATGGGGAGAGCGGGTTAGAAAAAAACCTAACACCTGCGATTGCGGAATGAAAAGCTCCGTAACGCAGCCCCATTGATGTCTATGGGGAAAATAGTAACGTTTAAACACCCTAACATAAACCCCACATCTAAACACCCCTAATCTGCTGCCCCCGACACCTACATAATGTTATTAACCCCTAATCTGCCGCTCCAGATATCGCGCCACCTAAATAGATCTATTAACCCCTATCTGCCGCTCCCGATATCGCCGCCACTATACTAAAGTTATTAACCCCTATTCCCTTGCACCCCAACATCGCCCACTTCGAATCAGCCAATAGAATGAGAGCTGCTGAAATCCTATTGGCTGATTTGAACAGCCAATAGGATTTTAGCAGCCCTAATTCCTATTGGCTGATTCAAAATTTTCAGCCAATAGGAATGCAATGGTACCCCCAGTATAAAAGGGGTACCTTGCATTTCAATCCTCAGTGTGCGGCGGACGATTGCATGAAGAGGACTTCCACGTCGGATCGATGGACCTCCGTCTGGACCTCCGCCTTGGACCTCCGCCTTGGACCTTCGCCTGGACCTCCACCTTGGACCTTTGCCTGGACCTCCGCGAATCACCTCTCTGCCTCTACAGGAAAGAAGAAGATGCCGGTCCCATGATGGATGAAGATGGAGCCGCCTGAATGAAGACCACTCGCCGTCTGGATGTCAGGACTTTGGGAACTGTAAGTGGATCTTCAAGGGTTAGTGTTAGGATTTTTTAAACTTTTTTGGGTGGGTTTTTAATTTAGTTTAGGGTTTGGGCTTTTCTTAAAAGACCTAAATGACCTTTTCAGGGCAATGCAAAATATCTAAATGCCCCTTTAAGGGCAATGCTCATACAAATGCCATTTTCAGGGCAATGGGTAGCTTAGGTTTTTGTTAGAGTTATTTTTATTTTTATTTTGGGGGGTTGGTTGGGTGGTGGGTTTTACTGTTGGGGGGGTCTTTGTGTTTTTTTTTTACAGGTAAAAGAGCTGTTTAACTTAGGGCAATGCCTTACAAAAGGCCCTTTTAAGGGCTATTGGTAGTTTATTGTAGGCTAGATTTTTTTTTTTTTTTTGGGTGGGCTTTTTTATTTTTATAGGGCTATTAGATTAGGTGTAATTCTTTTTTATTTTGATAATTTCGTTTGTTATATTTTGTAATTTAGTGTTTGTTATTTTTTGTAATTTGGTATTTTTTATTTTTGTAATGAGATATTTTGTCATTTTTAGGGTAGTGTTAGGATTTTTTAAATGTGTATTTTAGTTTTCTTTAATTGGTAGTTAGTTTCATTTTAGTTTAATAGTTATATTAGTTTAATTGTAAGTTTAAACTTAGTTTTTTTAATTTGACAGGTAAATTTTAATTTAATTTAAGATAGGGAAATTGTAACTTTAATATAAAGTTAGGGGGGCATTAGGTTTAGGGGGTTACTAGTTTAAATTAGTTTATTGCGATGTGGGGGGGCTTTCTGTTTAGGGGTTATTAATTTAATTTAGTATATTTCGTTGTGGGGGGCTTGCAGTTTAGGGGTTAATAGGTTTATTATAGCGGCGGCGGTGTTGGGGAGCGGCGGAATAGAGGTTAATATATTTATTATAGTGTGGGCGATGTTGGGGAGCGGGGGAATAGGGGTTAATAACTTTAGTATAGTGGTGGTGATGTCTGGGAGCGGCGGAATAGGGGTTAATAAACTTTATTAGTGGCGCAGATGTCGGGAGCAGCAGATTAGGGGTTAATAAATTTAATATAGTGTTTGCGATGCGGGAGGGCCTCGGTTTAGGGGTTAATAGGCAGTTTATGGGTGTTAGTGTACTTTTGTAACACTTTAGTTATGAGTTTTATGTAACAGTTTTGTAGCGTAAAACTCATAACTACTGCTCTCAGATTGCGAAACGGATCTTGCCGGTATAAGCTGGAACGCAAGCTTTTTAGCCTCACCGCAAAACTCGTAATGGCTGTGCTATGAAAGTCCCATGAAAAAACGTAATTTTTACGAGTACGGGACTGATGTTGCGTTACAGGCGTGGAAGTCCTCTTCATGCTTACGGTACAGCTATACCGACAAGGCTTGTAATGGCTGCGGTGCTGTTTTAACGCTGAAATTACCATTTTTTCAGCGTTAAAACCTGAAAGCAAAACTTGTAATCTAGGTGAATGTTTGTAATACGATACAACATATATTTTTGTAAATGTCTACTAGTGTTGCAAATATAACACACAACAGTAATCATATGCACAATATAGCCTTATACAAATATAGCTTTTACAAGCTTACAATCATTTTGCCTTCACAATGAAAAGAATGGATTTATACATTGGCAAACATCAACTTCGGCTTACGGTGTGTAAAAAAAAAAACGCTGTATAATTGACCACAATATTTACAACCTTTATGTTTCAAATATACAGACACAATACGTGTGGTTGTATTACAGGCTGTTATAAGTCTGCTGCAACGTGCGGTCTATACTTAGCTACGCCATCTATTAAACTCCACTTCAATAGATATATTCAGTGCACAGCTCAGCGTAGATAGAAAAAACCCATAAAAAAAGTTAAAATATTTCTAAAATAACTGTAAGAAAGTGGTATTCAAAAAGAAAAACACTTGCCTGGCCAGACTTGTGTATTTCGTTACCACTACGGGTTTCTGGGTCACGCCCCTTTAAATGCCTAGTGGTAACGAATATACACAAGTCTGGCCAGGCAAGTGTTTTCTTTTTGAATACCGCTCTCTTACTGTTATTTTAGAAGTATTTTAACTTTTTTATGTTTTTTTTATCTCTGTTAAGCTGTGCGGATGAAACTGCATTCATTGTCCACTGAATATATCTATTGTAGTGGAGTAGCTAAGTATAGACCAGCACATTGAAGCTGACGTATAACAGCTTGTAATACAACCACACCTATTGTGTCTGTATATTTGAATCACATACGCCTAGATTACGAGTTTGGCGTTAGCCTTAAAAAGCAGCGTTGAGAGGGTCCCAACGCTGCTTTTTAAACGCCCGCTGGTATTACGAGTCTGTCAGGTACAGGTGTACCACTCACTTTTCTTCCGCGACTCGAGGCTACCCGCAAATCCCCTTACGTCAATTGCGTATCCTATCTTTTTAATGGGACTTGCCTAACGCCGGTATTACAAGTCTTGGAAGAAGTGAGCGGTAGACCCCTCTCCTGTCAAGACTTCTACCGCATATAAAAGTCAGTAATTAAGAGTTTTATGGCTAACGCCGGAACATAAAGTACTACAAAGTGCACTAACACCCATAAACTACCTATTAACCCCTAAACCGAGGCCGCCCCCACATCGCAAACACTATAATAAAAAAATTTAACCCATAATCTGCCGACCGGTACATCGCCGCCACCCTACATTATACCTATGAACCCCTAATCTGCTGCCCCTAACATGCCGACACCTACATTATATTTATTAACCCCTAATCTGCCGCCCCCAACGTCGCCGCCACCTGCCTACAATTATTAACCCCTAATCTTCCACCCCCAACGTCGCCGCTACTATATTAAAGGTATTAACCCCTAAACCTAAGACTAAACCTAACCCTAACCCCCCAACTTAAATATAATTTAAATTAAAGGAAATTAATTTAACAAAATTTAATAAATTATTCCTATTTAAAACTAAATACTTACCGATAAAATAAACCCTAAACTAGCTACAATATAACTAATAGTTACATTTGTAGCTAGCTTAGGATTTATATTTATTTTACAGGCAACTTTGTATTTATTTTAACTAGGTACAATAAATATTAAATAGTTATTAACCATTTAATAACTACCTAGCTAAAATAAGTACAAAATTACCTGTAAAATAAATCCTAACCTAAGTTACAATTACATCTAACACTACACTATCATTAAATAAATTGCCTAAACTACCTCCAATTAATTACAATTAAATTCAAAACTAAATTACGGAAAAAAAAAAACACTAAAATTACAGATTTTTTTTTTTACAAGAAGTTTAAACTAATTACACCTAATCTAAGCCCCCTAATAAAATAAAAAAGCCCCCCAAAATAATAAAATGCCCTACCCCTATACTAAATTACAAATAGCCCTTAAAAGGGCCTTTTTGCGGGGCATTGCCCCAAAGTAATCAGCTCTTTTACCTGTAATAAAAGAATACAATACCCCCCCAACATTACAACCCACCACCCACACACCCCTACTCTAAAACCCACCCAATTACCCCCTTAAAAAAAACCTAACACTACCCCATTGAAGATCACCCTACCTTGAGCCGTCTTCACCCAGCCGGGCACAAGTGGTCATCCGATCCGGCCAGAAGTCTTCATCCGATGGGGCAGAAGAGGACATCCAGACCGGCAGAAGTCTTCATCCTATCCGGGCAGAAGATGACTTCCGGACCGGGAGAAGGCTTCATCCAAGCGGCATCTTCTATCTTCATCCAACCGACAAGGAGCGACTCCATCTTGAAGACGTCCGGCACGGAGCATCCTTCCAGCACAATGACTAACGACGAATGACGGTTCCTTTAAATACGTCATCCCAAGATGGCGTCCCTCGAATTCCGATTCTATCAGCCAATCGGAATTAAGGTAGGAAAATCTGATTGGTTGATTTAATCAGCCAATCGGATTGAAGTTCAATCCGATTGGCTGATTGGATCAGCCAATAGAATGCAAGGTCAATTCTATTGGCTGATCCAATCAGCCAGTCGGATTGAACTTCAATCCGATTGGCTGATTAAATCAACCAATCGGATTTTTCCTACCTTAATTCCGATTGGCTGATAGAATCCTATCAGCCAATCGGAATTCGAGGGACGCTATCTTGGATGATGTCATTTAAAGGAACTGTTATTCGTCGTTAGTCGTTGTGCTGGAAGGATGCTCCGCGTCGGATGTCTTCAAGATGGAGTTGCTCCTCGTCAGATGGATGAAGATAGAAGATGCCGCTTGGATGAAGACTTCTCCGGGTCCGGATGTCCTCTTCTGCCCGGATAGGATGAAGACTTCTGCCGGTCTGGATGTCCTCTTCTGCCCCATCGGGATGAAGACTTCTGGCTGGATTGTATGACCACTTGTGCCCGGCTGGGTGAAGACGGCTCAAGGTAGGGTGATCTTCAATGGGGTAGTGTTAGTTTTTTTTTAAGGGCGGTATTGGGTGGGGTTTTAGAGTAAAAAATAGAGTATATCCTACGTCCCTACACACTGGAGTGTTTGTCTGTCGGGCGACAAAAAGTCCCGTCCTGCTTCACTAGGCATCTAAGCCTCCACTTTTGTGAGTATACTACTTACGTGCCGTCTCACTGTGTGATATATCTGTTTGGCACGATACTGTCCCATGAGGGCGCCTCTCTTCTTCTCTCTGTTCCTACAGGGTTTTAGAGTAGGGTGTATGGGTGGTGGTTGTAATGTTGGGGGGGTATTGTATTCTTTTTTTACAGGTAAAAGAGCTGATTACTTTGAGGCAATGCCCTGCAAAAGTCCCTTTTAAGGGCTATTTGTAATTTAGTATAGGGTATGGCATTTTATTATTTTGTCGGGCTTTTTATTTTATTAGGGGGGCTTAGATTAGGTGTAATTAGTTTAAACTTCTTGTATTTTTTTTTCTGTAATTTAGTGTTTGTTTTTTTCGTAATTTAGTTTATTGAATTTAATTGTAATTAATTGTAGGAGTTTAAGTAATTAGTTTAATTATAGTGTAGTGTTAGGTGTAATTGTCACTTAGGTTAGGATTTATTTTAAAGATAATTTTGTACTTATTTTTAGCTAGGGTATTGGGTGGGTTTTTAGAGTAGGGTGGTAGTGGTGTGGGGTTTGTAATGTTGGGGGGTGGTATTGTATTCTTTTTTTTACAGGTAAAAGAGCTGATTACTTTGGGGCAATGCCCCGCAAAAGGCCCTTTTAAGGGCTATTTGTAATTTAGTATAGGGTAGGGCTTTTTATTATTTTGGGGGGCTTTTATTTTATTAGGGGGCTTAGATTAGGTGTAATTAGTTTAAATTTCTTGTAATATTTTTTAATTTCTGTAATTTAGTGATAATGATAGTGTAGTGTTAGGTGTAATTGTAAACTTAGGTTAGGATTTATTTTACATGTAATTTTGTACTTATTTTAGCTAGGTAGTTATTAAATAGTTAATAACTATTTAATAACTATTGTACCTACTTAAAATAAATACAAATTTGCCTGTAAAATAAAATAAATCATAAATAGCTACAATGTAACTATAGTTATATTGTAGCTATCTTATGGTTTATTTTATAGGTAAGTATTTAGTTTTTAAATAGGAATAATTTATTTAATTGTAGTTATTTTATTTAGATGTATTTAAATTATATTTAAATTAGGGGGGTGTTAGGGTTAGACTTAGGTTTAGGGGTTAATAACTTTATTATAGTGGCGGCGAAGTTGGCGGTGGCAGATTAGAGGTTAATAAATATAATATAGTTTGCGGCGACATTGGGGGGGGGGCAGATTAAGGGTTAATAACTATAATCTAGGTGGGCAGCGATATTGGGGGCCGCAGATTAGGGGTTTATAACTATAATGTAGGTGGCAGCGGTGTCCGGAGCGGCAGATTAGGGGGTTAATTAGTGTAAGATTGGGGTATTTAGACTCAGGTTCATGTTAGGGTGTTAGGTGCAGACATATTTTTTCTTTCCCCATAGGAAACGATAGGGCTGCGTTTAGGAGCTGAACGCTGCTTTTTTGCAGGTGTTAGGTTTTTTTTTCAGCCAGCTCAGCCCGATTGTCCCTATGGGTAAATCGTGCACAAGCACGTTTAGACAGCTTACCGCTACCGTAAGCAACGCTGGTATTGAGGTGAGATGTGGAGCTAAATTCTGCTCAATGCTCACCTTTTTGCGGCTAACGCCAGGTTTAAAAAAACCTGTAATACCAGCGTTGGCTTTAGGGAGCGGTGGAAAAAAAAGGAGCGTTAGCACCGGCACAGCCTTACCGACTAAACTCGTGATCTAGCTGAAAGGTTGTAAATATTGTGTCAATTATACAGTGATATTTTATACACACCGTACGCCAAAGTTAATGTATGTCAATGTATAAATACATTCTTTTCATTGTGAAGGCAAAATGATTGTAAGCTTGTAAAAGATATATTTGTATAAGGCTATATTGTGCATATGATTACTGTTAGGGTGTATATTTTGCAACACTAGTAGACATTTATAAAAAAAACTAGTCCTAAAGCCTGAGTACACAGCCAATTTTTTAGGGTTCCGCGTTTCTCTCTCTCTCTCTCTCTCTCCCCCGCTCCCCCCTCTCCCCCTCTCCCCCTCTCTTCTCTCCCCCCCCTCTCTCCCCCTCTCTCTAGCCCCCTCCCTCTCTCTCTCCTCACTGTCTCCCTCTCCCCCCTCTCCCCCTCTCTCCCCCTCTCTCTCATCCCCCTCTCTCTCTCTCTCTCTCTCCCCCTCTCCCTCTCTCTCCCTCTTCCTCTCTCTCTCCCCCCCTCTCCCCCTCCAAATTTTTAGGTACCGCGGTTCTCTCTCTCTCCCCCCCCTCTCCTCTCTCTCTCTCTCCCCCCCTCTCCCCCCCCCTCCCCCCCCCTCTCTCTCTCTCTATCCTCGCGCTTGCTGTTAGACTTGCGAAGGTGCGCGTGCGATTGCGCTGCTGTTAGACTTGCAGAGGTGCGCGTGCAAGGTCGGATGGGTGCGCGTGCGAAGCTCTATTCTCTGCTGTGTGCTGCTTAAACCACGGAGGTGCGCGTGCGAGGTCAATCTAAGTCCAAGTGTGTTTGTCTCTACTGCGCATGACAGCTTCAGACAAACACACTTGGGCCTAGATTTGGAGTTTTGCGGTAGAAGGGCTGTTAACGCTCCGCAGGCTTTTTTCTGGCCGCACCATAAATTTAACTCTAGTATCGAGAGTTCAAACAAATGCTGCGTTAGGCTCCAAAAAAGGAGCGTAGAGCATTTTTAACACCGCAAATGCAACTCTCGATACCAGAGTTTCTTACGGACGCGGCCAGCCTCAAAAACGTGCTCGTGCACGATTCTCCCATAGAGACAATGGGCTGTTTTGAGCTGAAAAAAAACCTAACACCTGCAAAAAAGCAGCGTTCAGCTCCTAACGCAGCCCCCATTGTTTTCCTATGGGGAAACACTTCCTAAGTCTGCACCTAAACACCCTAACATGACCTCCGAGTCTAAACACCCCTAACCTTACACTTATTAACCCCTAATTCTGCCGCTCCCCAGCTAATCGCTGACCCCTGCATATTTTTTTTAACCCCTAATCTGCCGCTCCGTAAACCGCCTGCAACCTACGTTATCCCTATGTACCCCTAATCTGCTGCCCCTAACACCGCCGACCCCTATATTATATTTATTAACCCCTAATCTGCCCCCCTCACAACGTCGCCGACTACCTGCCTACACTTATTAAACCCCTAATCTGCCGAGCGGACCGCACCGCTACTATAATAAAGTTATTAACCCCTAATCCGCCTCACTAACCCTATCATAAATAAGTATTAACCCCTTAATCTGCCCTCCATAACATCGCCGACACCTACTTCAATATTAACCCCTAATCTGACGACCGGAGGCTCACCGCTACTATAATAAATTGGATTATCCCCTAAAGCTAAGTCTAACCCTAACACTAACACCCCCCTAACTTAAATATAATTACATCTAACTAAATAAATTAACTCTTATTAATATTAATTATTCCTATTTAAAGCTAAATACTTACCTGTAAAAATACATCCTAATATAGCTACAATATAAATTATAATTATATTATAGCTATTTTTAGGATTAATATTTATTTTACAGGCAAACTTGGTAATTATTTTAACCAGGTACAATAGCTATTTAATAGTTACCTAGTTAAAATAATAACAAATTTACCTGTAAAATAAGTCCTAACCTAAGATATAATTAAACCTAACACTACCGCTATCAATAAATTAATTAAATAAAACTACCTACAATTACCCTACAATTAACCTAACACTACACTATCAATAAATTAATTAACACAATTCCTACAAATAATACAATTAAATAAACTAGCTAAAAGTACAAAAAATAAAAAAGAACTAAGTTACAAAAAATAAAAAAATATTACAAACATAAGAAAAATATTACAGACAATTTTAAACTAATTACACCTACTCTAAGCCCCCTAATAAAATAACAAAGCCCCCCAGAATAAAAAATTCCCTACCCTATTCTAAATTTAAAAAAGTTAAAAGCTCTTTACCTTACCCAGCCCTGAACAGGGCCCTTTGCGGGGCATGCCCCAAGAATTTCAGCTCTTTTGCCTGTAAAAAAAAAACATACAATACCCCCCCCCCAACATTACAACCCACCACCCACATACCCCTAATCTAACCCAAACCCCCCTTAAATAAACCTAAACACTAAGCCCCTGAAGATCTTCCTACCTTGTCTTCACCATCCAGGTTCACCGATCCGTCCTGAAGAGCTCCTCCGATGTCCTGATCCAAGCCCAAGCGGGGGGCTGAAGAGGTCCATGATCCGGTCAAAGTCTTCATCCAAGCGGGGCAGAAGAGGATCTTCCATCCGATTGAAGTCTTCATCCAGGCGGCATCTTCTATGGTCTTCCATCCGTAGCGAAGCGGCAGGATCCTGAAGACCTCCAGCGCGGACATCCATCCGGCCCGACGACTGAACGATGAATGACTGTTCCTTTAAGGGACGTCATCCAAGATGGCGTCCCTCGAATTCCGATTGGCTGATAGGATTCTATCAGCAATCGAATTAAGGTAGGAGAATTTCTGAGTTGGCTGATGGAATCAGCCAATCAGAATCAAGTTCAATCCGATTGGCTGATCCAATCAGCCAATCAGATTGAGCTCCGCATTCTATTGGCTGTTCTGATCAGCCAATAGAATGCGAGCTCAATCTGATTGGCTGATCCAATCAGCCAATCAGATTGAACTAGATTCAGATTGGCTGATTCCATCAGCCAATCAGAAAATTCCTACCTTAATTCCGATTGGCTGATAGAATCCTATCAGCCAATCGGAATGTGAGGGACGCCATCTTGGATGACGTCCCTTAAAGGAACAGTCATTCGTCGTTCAGTCGTCGGGCCGGATGGATGTTCCGCGCTGGAGGTCTTCAGGATCCTGCCGCTTCGCTACGGATGGAAGACCATAGAAGATGCCGCCTGGATGAAGACTTCAATCGGATGGAAGATCCTCTTCTGCCCCGCTTGGATGAAGACTTTGACCGGATCATGGACCTCTTCAGCCCCCCGCTTGGGCTTGGATCAGGACATCGGAGGAGCTCTTCAGGACGGATCGGTGAACCTGGATGGTGAAGACAAGGTAGGAAGATCTTCAGGGGCTTAGTGTTAGGTTTATTTAAGGGGGGTTTGGGTTAGATTCGGGGTATGTGGGGGGTGGGTTGTAATGTTGGGGGGGGGATTGTATGTTTTTTTTTACAGGCAAAAGAGCTGAATTTCTTGGGGCATGCCCCGCAAAGGGCCCTGTTCAGGGCTGGTAAGGTAAAAGAGCTTTTACTTTTTTAATTTAGAATAGGGTAGGGAATTTTTTATTTTGGGGGGCTTTGTTATTTTATAAGGGGGCTTAGAGTAGGTGTAATTAGTTTAAAATTGTTTGTAATATTTTTCTTATGTTTGTAAATATTTTTTTATTTTTTGTAACTTAGTTCTTTTTTATTTTTGTACTTTAGCTAGTTTATTTAATTGTATTTATTTGTAGGAATTGTGTTTAATTAATTTATTGATAGTGTAGTGTTAGGTAATTGTAGGTAATTGTAGGTAGTTTTATTTAATTAATTTATTGATAGTGTAGTGTTAGGTTAATTGTAGGTAATTGTAGGTAGTTTATTTAATTAATTTATTGATAGGGTAGTGTTAGTTTAATTATATCTTAGGTTAGGACTTATTTTACAGGTAAATTTGTTATTATTTTAACTAGGTAACTATTAAATATCTATTGTACCTGGTTAAAAATAATTACCATGTTGCCTGTAAAATAAATATTAATCCTAAAAATAGCTACAATATAATTATAATTTATATTGTAGCTATATTAGGATGTATTTTACAGGTAAGTAATTAGCTTTAAATAGGAATAATTAATTTAATAAGAGTTAATTTATTTCGTTAGATGTAAATTATTATTTAAGTTAGGGGGGTGTTAGTGTTAGGGTTAGACTTAGCTTTAGGGGTTAATCCATATTATTATTAGCGGTGAGCTCCCGGTCGTCAGATTAGGGGGTTAATAATTGAAGTTAGGGTGTCGGCAATGTTAGGGGAGGGGCAGATTAGGGTTAATACTATTTATTATAGGGTTAGTGAGGGCGGGTTAGGGGTTTAATAACTTTATTATAGTAGCGGTGCGGTCCGCTCGGCAGATTAGGGTTAATAAGTGTAGGGCAGGTGTAGGCGACGTTGAGTGGGGGGCAGATTAGGGGTTAATAAATATATTATAGGGGTCGGCGGTGTTAGGGCAGCAAGATTAGGGGTACATAGGGATAACGTAGGTGGCGGCGCTTTGCGGTCGGAAGATTAGGGGTTAATTATTTTTAAGTAGCTGGCGGCGACGTTGTGGGGGGCAGGTTAGGGGTTAATAAATGTAATACAGGGGTCGGCGGGGTATAAGGGGCAGCAGATTAGGGGTACATAAGTATAACGTAGGTGGGCGGGTCGGCAGATTAGGGGTTAAAAAAATTTAATCGAGTGGCAGCAATGTGGGGGGAGCTCGGTTTAGGGGTACATAGGTAGTTTATGGGTGTTAGTGTACTTTAGGGGTACAGTAGTTAAGAGCTTTATGAACCGGCGTTAGCCCAGAAAGCTCTTAACTACTGCTAGTTTTCAGGCGGCTGGAGTTTTGTCTCTAGAGCTCTAACGCTCACTTCAGAAACGACTCTAAAGTACCAGCGTTAGAAAGATCCCATTGAAAAGATAGGATACGCAATTGACGTAAGGGGGATCTGCGGTATGGAAAAGTGTCGCGGCTGAAAAGTGAGCGTTAGACCCTTTAATCACTGACTCCAAATACCAGCGGGCGGCCAAAATCCACGTTAGGAGCCTCTAACGCTGGTTTCACGTGCTACCGCCGAACTCCAAATCTAGGCCTTGGCCTTTTATAATATAGGATATGTTGTATCAAATTAAAAGCAGACATGTTTTAGAAAAAACATTTGCAACAAATAACAATTGATTATTTTGCTGCTGGTCAAAGGACGTTTTGGTTTTTATATTTTATGGAAAAAAAATCTTTTTTAAAGAAACAACTCGACAATTTTAATTTATTAAAAATATTGGAATTTATTGTCTGAAATGAGTGCTGTTTGTATTCTCTTTCAACAAGTTTCATCTAATCTATGCTTTATCACAAAATGTGATTCTGAGTGATTTTAAATCTCTTCCATGATTTGTATGCTTAAATAATAAAAGTGAAAAGATAGAAATAAATAACATTTGTTATATTTACAATATTAAATTACAAATAGTTAATGGTATTTTTTTAATTACAATGTTAAAATGCAATGTAGTTTTAATAGCATAATGGGCTAATTTCAATTACTTTGGTTTGGGTAGGAACATGTGCTAACAATAAATCTAGAAAATAGGGCCTTGATTACAAGCGAGGGCAAAAATGTAAGCGGCGCAATAACTACCGATTTTATTTTGTGCTCATATACAAAATCTAGTTTATTTTTGATCACTCAAGCGACAATCTAGTGTGTATGTTGGATACAGTGGGGGTGCATTAAATCATTTACATGTTGGACTTCATTGGGTGATTCACAGTAAAAAACATGTCAAAGCCTGGGCGCTAAGCTGAAAGAATGCAGAAAAAAAAGAAGTGGCCTTTTTAATTTAGTTCTTTGCTATACTATTTTTAAGAAATGTAAAGGGACTGTTTACCCCCAAATTTTCCCCCCCCTTTAATTTGCTCACAATGATTCCATTTTTAACTGCTTGAGTGTATTAAATTGTTTACACGCAGCTCCTTTATTTTTATTTCAGCAACTGAAATAGCTGATTTCTCCCAACAAGTGGTGTTGTCCGGTCCACAGCGTCATCCATAACTTGTGGGAATATTCTCTTCCCCAACAGGAAATGGCAAAGAGCACAGCAAAAGCTGTCCATAAAGTCCCTCCCAGGCTCCGCCCCCCCATCATTCTCTTTGCCGCTCTGAAACAAGTAGCATCTCCACGGAGATGGTGAAGAGTATGTGGTGTTTAGTTGTAGTTTTTTATTCTTCTATCAAGAGTTTGTTATTTTAAAATAGTGCTGGTAATGTACTATTTACTCTGAAACAGAAAGAGATGAAGAGTTCTGTTAAAAGAGGAGTATGATTTTAGCAGCAGTAACTAAAATCAATTGCTGTTCCCACACAGGACTGTTGAGCTGAGAGAAATTCAGTTGGGGGGAACAGTTTGCAGACTTTTCTGCTCAAGGTATGACTAGCCATTTTTCTAACAAGACTGTGTAATGCTGGAAGGCTGTCATTTTTCCCTCATGGGGATCGGTAAGCCATTTTCTTAGACTCAAACAGAATAAAGGGTTATTATGGGCTATAAACTGGTGGACACTTTTAGGGGCTAAATCGATTGCTTTATTTAAGTATTATATGCAGTTTGAAGTGAATTTCACACTTTTTTAATATTGGGGAACGTTTTTAGCGCCAGGCACTTGTTAAGACACCTTCCCAGTCAGGAAGGGCCTTTCACTGTAGTAGGCAGAGCCTCATTTTCGCGCCATTATTGCGCAGTTACTTTTGAGTACAGTACATGCAGCTGCATGTGTGAGGGTCTGGTATCCACTGAAAACGTTCCTAGAAGGCTTCGATTGGTATCGTATACCCCCCTGGGATTGGTGAAGTCGCAACAAAGGCTGTGGCTGGGACTGTAGGGGGGTTAAAATTGCAAACGGCTCCGGTTTCCACATTTTAAGGGTTAACAGCTTGAAAATTGAATGCATTAAGACACTGTGGTGAAAATTTGGTAAAGATTGGATAATTCCTTCATAGTTTTTCACATATTCAGTAATAAAGTGTGCCCTGTTTAACATTTAAAGAGACAGTAACGGTTTTGTTTTAAAACGGTTTTTTGTGCTTTATTAACCAGTTTAAGCCTGTTTAACATGTCTGTACCTTCAGATAGATCATGTTCTGTATGTATGGAAGCCAATGTGGTTCCCCCTTCAAATATGTGTGATAATTGTGCCACAGCGTCCAAACAAAGTAAGGACAGTACTATCACAAATAGTAAGGTTGCCCAGGATGATTCCTCAGATGAAGGAAGTAGACATAGTTCTACATCATCTCCTTCTGTGTCTATACCAGTTATGCCCACGCAGGCGACCCCTAGTACTTCTAGCGCGCCAATGCTTGTTACTATGCAACAATTGACGGCAGTAATGGATAACTCCATAGCTAATATTTTATCCAAAATGCCAGCATTTCAGAGAAAGCGCGATTGCTCTGTTTTAAACACTGTAGAGCAGGAGGGCGCTGATGATAATTTTTCTGTCATACCCTCACACCAATCTGAAGTGGCAGTGAGGGAGGGTTTGTCAGATGGGGAAATTTCTGATACAGGAAGAATTTCTCAGCAGGCAGAACCTGATGTTGTTACATTTAAATTTAAATTAGAGCATCTCCGCGCATTACTTAAGGAGGTGCTATCTACTCTGGATGATTGTGACAACGTGGTCATCCCAGAAAAATTGTGCAAGATGGACAAGTTCCTAGAGGTCCCGGTGCACCCTGATGCTTTTCCAATACCTAAACGGGTGGCGGACATAGTGAATAAGGAGTGGGAGAAGCCAGGCATACCTTTTGTCCCTCCTCCTATATTTAAGAAATTGTTCCCTATGGTCGACCCCAGGAAGGACTTATGGCAAACAGTCCCTAAGGTCGAGGGGGCGGTTTCTACACTAGCCAAGCACACGACCATTCCTATTGAGGACAATTGTGCTTTCAAAGATCCTATGGATAAAAAATTGGAGGGTTTGCTTAAACCTCTTTCGTGCATTATTCCTGTCACTACAGCGGCGTGGTTCTGGTTCGAGGAACTGGAAAAGTCGCTCAGTAGGGAGACTCCGTATGAGGAAGTCATGGACAGAATTCACGCACTTAAGTTAGCTAATTCCTTTATTTTAGACGCCGCTTTGCAGTTAGCGAGGTTAGCGGCCAAAAATTCAGGGTTTGCAATTGTGGCACACAGAGCGCTCTGGCTAAAGTCTTGGTCGGCGGATGTATCTTCCAAGACAAAATTGCTTAATATCCCTTTCAAAGGTAAGACCCTTTTTGGGCCAGAATTGAAAGAGATTATTTCAGACATCACTGGGGGAAAGGGCCATGCCCTCCCACAAGATAGACCTTTCAATGCTAAGAATAAGTCCAATTTCGTTCCTTCGCAATTTCAGGAACGGACCGGCTTCCAGACTCTGCAGCCTCTAGACAAGAGGGTAACGCTTCCCAGACTAAACCAGCTTGGAAACCAATGCAAGGCTGGAACAAGGGTAAACAGGCCAAGAAGCCTGCTGCTGCTACCAAAACAGCACGAAGGGGTAGCCCCCGATCCGGGACCGGATCTAGTAGGGGGCAACTCTCTCTCTTTGCTCAGGGCTTGGGCAAGAGATTTTCAGGATCCCTGAGCACTAGAAAATAGTCTCTCAAGGTTATCTTCTAGAATTCAAGGAACTACCCTCAAAGGGAAGGTTCCACATGTCTCACTTATCTTCAAACCAAATAAAGAGACAGGCATTCTTACATTGTGTAGAAGACCTGTAAAGATGGGTAGTGATACACCCACTTCCAACTGTGGAACAAGGTCAGGGGTTTACTCAAATCTGTTTGTAGTTCCCAAAAAAGAGGGAACTTTCAGACCAATTCTGGATTTAAAAATTCTAACAAATTTCTTCAGAGTTCCATCGTTCAAAATGTGAAACCATTCGAACAATTTACCTACAATCCAGGAGGGTCAATTTATGACTACCGTGGATTTAAAGGATGCGTATCTACATATTCCTATCCACAAAGATCATCATCAGTTCCTAAGGTTCGCCTTTCTGGACAAACATTACCAGTTCGTGGCTCTCCCATTCGGGCTAGCCACTGCTCTAAGGATTTTCACAAAGGTGCTCGGGTCCCTTCTAGTGGTCCTAAGACCAAAGGGTATTGCAGTGGCACCTTATCTGGACGACATTCTAATCCAAGCGTCGTCTCTTTCCAAAGCAAAGGCTCATACAGACATTGTTCTAGCCTTTCTCAGATCTCACGGGTGGAAGGTGAACGTAGAAAAGAGTTCCCTGTCTCTGTCGACAAGAGTTCCCTTTTTGGGAACAATAATAGATTCTTTAGAAATGAAGATCTTCCTGACAGAAGTCAGAAAGTCAAAGCTTCTAAACGCTTGTCAAGTTCTTCACTCTATTCTGCAGCCTTCCATAGCTCAGTGCATGGAAGTAGTAGGGTTGATGGTTGCAGCAATGGACAGAGTTTCCTTTTGCTCGAATTCATCTAAGACCATTACAACTGTGCATGCTCAAGCAGTGGAATGGGGACTAACAGACTTGTCTCCAATGATTCAAGTAGACCAGATGACCAGAGACTCACTATCATCCGTTGGTGGTCGACCTAGGATCACCTGTCCCAGGGAATGAGTTTCCGCAGACCAGAGTGGGTCATTGTCACGACCGACGCCAGTCTATTAGGCTGGGGCGCGGGTCTGGGATTCCCTGAAAGCTCAGGATCTATGGTTCTCGGGAATAGTCTCTTCTCACCGATAAACATCCTGGAACTGAGAGCGATATTCAATGCTCTCCTGGGCTTGGCCTCAGCTAGCGAAGGCCGGAATCATAAGATTCCAGTCAGAACAGCATGACGACTGTAGCTTACATCAACCATCAGGGGGAACAAGGAGTTCGGCCGATGAGAGAGGTGCCGACAAATCATCAAATGGGTGGAGATCACTCCTGCCACCTATCTGCAATCCACATCCCAGGAGTAGACAACTGGGAGGCGGATTAATCTGAGTCGTCAGACTTTCCATCCGGGGGGAGTGGGACTCCACCCGGAGGTTTTTGCCCAGTTGACTCATTATGGGGGCATTCCAGACATGGATCTGATGGCGTCTCGTCAGAACTTCAAGGTTCCTTGCTATGGGGTCCAGATCCAGGGGATCCCAAGGCGGCTCTAGTGGATGCATTAGTGGCGCCTGTGGTCGTTCAACCTAGCTTATGCGTTTCCAACCGTTCCCTCTCCTTCCCAGGCTTGTAGCCAGGAACAAACAGGAGAAGGCCTTGGTGATTCTGATAGCTCCTGCGTGGCCGTAGCAGGACTTGGTATGCAGACCTGGTTGAATATGTCATCGCTCCACCATGGAAAGCTTACCTTTGAGACAGGATCTTCTAGTACAGAGGTCCATTCAACATCCAATCTAGTTTTCTCTGCAGCTGACTGCTTGGAAATTGAACGTTTGATTTATCCAAGCGTGGGTTTTTCAGATTCAGTGATAGATACTCTGGTCCAAGCCAGAAAACCTGTGACTAGAAAGATTTACCATAAATATGGAAAAGATATATCTGTTGGTGCGAATCCAAGGGATTCTCCTGGAGTAAGAATTAAAATTCCTAGGATCCTCTCCATTCTCCAAGAAGGTTTGGATAAGGGATTGTCAGCGAGTTCTCTAAAAGGACAGCTTTCTTTCTTATCTGTCCATGTTACACAAACGTACTGACAGATGTACAAGCTTTTGTACAGGCTTTGGGTTGAGGAATCAAGCCTGTTTACAGACCCTTGACTCCTCCCTGGAGTCTAAATTTAGTTCTTTCAGTTCTTCAAGGGGGTTCCGTTGAACCCTTACATTCCATAGATATCAAGTTACTATCTTGGAAAGTTTTGTTTTTGGTTGCTATTTCTTCTGCTAGAAGAGTTTCTGAATTATCTGCTTTGCAGTGTGACCCACCCTATCTGTGGTTCATTCAGATAAGGTTGTTTGCGTACCAAGCCTGGTTTTCTTCCAAAAAGTTGTTTCCAACAAGAACATTAACCAGGAAATAGTTGTTTCCTTCTTTGTGTCCGAATCCAGTTTCCAAAGAAGGAACGTTTGTTACACAATTTAGATGTAGTCCGCGCTTTAAAGTTCTATTTAGAATGCAACAAAGGATTTCAGACAAACTTCTTCTTTGTTTGTCGTTTTATTCTGGTAAGAGAAGAGGACAAAAAGCTACTGCTAACCTCTTTCTTTCTGGCTGAAAAGCATCATCCGATTGGGCTTATGAGACTGCTGGACGGCAGCCTCCTGAACGAATCACAGCTCCACTCTACTAGGGCTGTGGTCTTCCACATGGGCCTTCAAGAACGAGGCTTCTGTTGATCAGATATGTAAGGCAGCGACTTGGTCTTCTCTGCACACTTTTTGCCAAATTCTACAAATTTGATACTTTTGCTTCTTCAGAGGCTATTTTTGGGAGAAAGTTTTTTGCAAGCCGTGGTGCCCTTCTGTTTAGTGTAACCTGATTTGCTCCCTCCCTTCATCCGTGTCCTAAAGCTTTGGTATTGGTTCCCACAAGTTATGGATGTACGCCGTGGACCGGACACACCAATGTTGGAGAAAACAGAATTTATGCTTACCTGATAAATTACTTTCTCCAACGGTGTGTCCTGTCCACGGCCCGCCCTGGTTTTTTTAATAAGTGTTTGAAAAATTTTCTTTCTCTATACACTACAGTCACACCACGGCACCCTATAGTTTCTCCTTTTTTTCTCTAAACCGTCGGTCGAGATGACTGGGGGGGGGGCGAGCCTGGGGAGGGACTATATGGACAGCTTTGCTGGCTCTTTGCCATTTCCTGTTGGGGGAAGAGAATATTTCCCACAAGTTATGGATGACGCCTGTGGACCGGACACAAACACCGTTGGAGAAAGTAATTTATCAGGTAAGCGTAAATTCTGTTTTTGCCTGTGGTATCCCTACCTATTCTATACTTAAAGGGACAGTCAACACCAGAATTTTTGTTGTTTAAAAAAGAAAGATAATCCCTTTATTACCCATTTCCACCTACCCTACGTCATGTCTGCAATCTACCTGACTAATAAAGTATACAAAAAAGACCTCCCTATTATAACTTTGTACTTATGCTATGTTCGCAACATTTATATATAATGTTAAAATGCATTGTCATGTATAATGCATATTATTTTAAGTATTGTATATAGTTTAAAATTAAGTTGTTTTTTTTGCTTGTTCATTTTATTTTTTTTAAACATAAAACACAATTTATGCTTACCTGATAAATTTATTTCTCTAGTGGTGTATCCAGTCCACGGATCATCCAATTACTTATGGGATTTTCTCACTCCCAACAGGAAGTTGCAAGAGGACCCACAGCAAAGCTGTTATAATAGCTCCTCCTCCCCTCACTACCATATCCCAGTCATTCGACCGAAAACAACAGAGAAAGGAGAAACCATAGGGTGCAGTGGTGACTGTAGTTTAAATTTAAAAAATAAACCTGCATTCAAATGACAGGGCGGGCCCGTGGACTGATACACCACTAGAGAAATAAATTTATCAGGTAAGCATAAATTGTGTTTTCTCTAGTAAGGTGAATCCAGTCCACGGATCATCCATTACTTATTGGGATACCAATACCAAAGCTAAAGTATAACGGATGAAGGGAGGGACAAGGGCAGGTACTTAAACGAAGGTACCACTGCCTGTAAAACCTTTCTCCCAAAAATATAGCCTCCGAAGAAGCAGAAAGTATCAAATTTGTAGAATTTTGAAAAAGTATGAAGCGAAGACCAAGTCGCCGCCTTGCAAATCTGTTCAACAGAAGCCTCATTTTTAAAGGCCCCAAGTGGAAGCCACAGCTCTAGTAGAGATGAGCTGTTAATCCTTTCAGGGGGGCTGCGTTCCAGCAGTCTCATAGGCTAAGCGTATATATCTTCTTAGCCAAAAAGAAAAGGAGGGTTGCCGAAGCCTTTTGACCTCTCCTCTGTCCAGAGTAAACAACAAACAAAGCAGAAGTTTGTCGAAAATCTTTAGTAGCTTGTAAGTAAAACTTTTAAAGCACGGACCACGTCCAGATTGTGTAATAGACGTTCTTCTCTTTGAAGAAGGATTGGGACACAAGGATGGAACAACAATCTCTTGATTGATATTCTTGTTAGATTACCACCTTAGGTAAAAACCCAGGCTTGGTACTAGCACTACCTTATCAGAATGAAAGATCAGATAAGGAGAATCACAATGTAAGGCAGATAGCTCAGACACTCTACGAGCCGAGGAAATAACTACCAAAAAAAGGACTTTCCAAGATAAAAGCTTAAATCTGTGGAATGATGAGGTTCAATACGGAACTCCTTGAAGAACCTTAAGAACCAAATTAAGCTCCATGGTGGATGCAAACAGGTTTGAACACAGGCTTGATTCTGACTAAAGTCCTGACAAAAATGCCTGAACGTCTGGAACATCTGCCAGACGCTTGTGCAAAAGAATAGACAGAGCAGAAATCTGTCCCTTTAAGGAACTAGCTGACAAACCCTTTTCCAATGCCTTTTTGGAGAAAAGATAATATCCTGGGAATCCTGACCTTACTCCGAAGTCTGAGTAACTCTTGTGATTCGCACCAATAAAGATATTTACGCCATATCTTATGGTAAATTCTCCTAGTGACAGTCTTCGTGCCTGTATTAAGGTATCAATGACTGACTCGGAGAAGCCACGCTTTAGATAAAATCAAGCGTTCAATCTCCATGCAGTCAGTCTCAGAGAAATTAGATTTGGATGGAGGAAAGGACCCTGAAGTAGAAGGTCCTGTCTCAGAGGCAGAGTCCATGGTGGCAATGATGACATGCCCACTAGATCTGCATACCAGGTCCTGCGTGGCCACGCAGGCGCTATTAGAATCACTGATGCTCTCTCCTGCTTGATCTTGGCAATCAGACGAGGGAGCAGAGGAAACGGTGGAAACACGTAAGCCAGGTTGAAAGACCAGGGCGCTGCTAGAGCGTCTATCAGCGTCGCCCTGGGGTCCCTGGGCCTGGATCCGTAACAAGGAAGCTTGGCGTTCTGTCGAGACGCCATGAGATCCAGTTCTGATTTGCCCCAGCGATTAATCACTTGTGCAAACACCTCCGGATGGAGTTCCCACTCCCCCGGATGAAAAGTCTGTCGACTTAGAAAATCCGCCTCCCAGTTCTCTACACCTGGGATATGAATAGCTGATAGATGGCAAGAGTGTATCTCTGCCCAATGAATTATCTTTGAGACTTCTAACATCGCTTGGGAACTTCTTGTTCCCCCTTGATGGTTGATGTAAGCCACAGTCGTGATGTTGTCCGACTGAAATCTGATGTACCTCAGAGTTGCCAACTGAGGCCAAGCCTGAAGAGCATTGAATATCGCTCTTAGCTCCAGAATATTTATTGGAAGGAGAGACTCCTCCTGAGCCTTCAGGGAGTTCCAGACTGCACCCCAACCTAGAAGGCTGGCATCTGTTGTTACAATTGTCCAATCTGGCCTGCGAAAGGTCATACCTTTGGACAGATGGACCCGATATAGCCACCAGAGAAGAGAATCCCTGGTCACTTGGTCCAGATTCAGTTGAGGAGACAAATCTGTGTAATCCCTGTTCCACTGACTGAGCATGCATAGTTGCAGCGGTCTGAGATCTAAGCGTGCAAACGGCACTATGTCCATTGCCGCTACCATTAAGCCGATTACTTCCATACACTGAGCCACCGAAGGGCGAGGAATGGAATGAAGAACCCGGCAGGAATTTAGAAGCTTTGATAACTTGGACTCCGTCAGGTAAATTTTCATTTCTACAGAATCTATCAGAGTCCCTAGAAAGGAAACTCTTGTGAGTGGGGATAGAGAACTCTTTTCCTCGTTCACTTTCCACCCATGCGACCTCAGAAATGCCAGTACTATGTCTGTATGAGACCTGGCAATTTGGAAGTTTGACGCCTGTATCAGGATGTCGTCTAAATAAGGGGCTACTGCTATGCCCCGCGGCCTTAGGCCCGCCAGAAGGGACCCTAGAACCTTTGTGAAGATCCTTGGGGCTGTAGCTAATCCAAAGGGAAGAGCTAGAAACTGGTAATGCCTGTCTAGAAAGGCAAACCTGAGAAACCGATGATGATCTTTGTGTATTGGAATGTGAAGGTAAGCATCCTTTAGATCCACTGTAGTCATATATTGACCCTCCTGGATCATAGGTAGGATGGTACGAATAGTTTCCATCTTGAATGATGGAACTCTGAGGAATTTGTTTAAGATCTTTAGATCCAGAATTGGTCTGAATATTCCCTCTTTTTTGGGAACCACAAACAGATTTGAGTAAAAACTCTGTCCCTGTTCCTCTTTTGGAACTGGATGGATCACTCCCATAACTAGTAGGTCTCTTACACAGTGTAAGAATGCTCTCTTTATCTGGTTTGCAGATAGTTGTGAAAGTTGAAATCTCCCTATGGGGGGAGAAGCTTTGAAGTCCAGAAGATACCCCTGGGATATAATTTCCAACTCCCAGGGATCCTGAACATCTCTTGCCCACGCCTGGGCAAAGAGTGAAAGTCTGCCCCCCACTAGATCCGTTACCGGATAGGGGACCGTTCCTTCATGCTGTCTTAGAGGCAGCAGCAGGTTTTTTTAGCCTGCTTACCTTTGTTCCAGGTCTGGTTTGGCCTCCAGAACGCTTTGGACTGAGCAACAGTTCCCTCTTGTCTTGCATTAGAGGAGGTTGATGCTGCACCTGCCTTGAAGTTTCGAAAGGCACGAAAATTAGACTGTTTGGCCCTGGATTTGGACTTGTCCTAAGGAAGGGCATGACCTTTAACTCCAGTGATATCGGCAATAATCTCCTTCAAACCAGGCCCGAATAAGGTCTGCCCCTTGAAGGGAATGTTAAGCAGCCTAGATTTTGAAGTCACGTCAGCTGACCATGATTTAAGCCATAGCGCTCTGCGCGACTGTATAGCAAAACCAGAATTCTTAGCCGTTAGTTTAGTCAAATGAACAATGGCATCAGAGACAAAAGAATTGGCTAGCTTAAGTGCCCTAAGTTTGCCAAGTATTTCATCCAATGGAGTCGCTACCTGTAAGGCCTCTTCCAGAGACTCAAACCAGAACGCCGCAGCAGCAGTGACAGGGGCAATGCATGCAAGGGGCTGTAGGATAAAACCTTGTTGACAAAATATTTTCTTAAGGTAACCTTCTAATTTTTTATCCATTGGATCTGAAAAAGCACAACTGTCCTCGACAGGGATAGTAGTACACTTTGCTAAAGTAGAAACTGCTCCCTCCACCTTAGGGACTGTCTGCCATAAGTCCCGTTTGGTGGCGTCTATAGGAAACATTTTTCTAAAAATAGGAGGGGGAGAGAACGGCACACCTGGTCTATCCCATTCCTTATTAACAATTTCTGTAAACCTTTTAGGTATTGGAAAAACATCAGTACACACAGGCACTGCATAGTATTTATCCAGTCTACACAATTTTTCTGGCACTGAAATTGTGTCACAGTCATTCAGAGCAGCTAAAACCTCTTTAAGTAATACGCAGAGGTGTTCAAGCTTAAATTTAAATGTAGAAATATCAGAATCAGGGATTCTCCCTGAATCAGAAACATCACCCACAGACTGAAGTTCTCCTTCTTCAGCTTCAGCATATTGTGAGGCAGTATCAGACATGGTTCTTAAAGCGTCAGTATGCTCTGCATTTAGTCTAGCCCCAGAGCTATCTCGCTTACCTCTAAGTTCAGGTAGTCTGGCTAATACCGCTGACAGTGTATTATCCATGACTGCCGCCATGTCTTGTAAAGTAAATGCTATGGGTGCCCTTGATGTACTTGGCGCCATTTCAGCGTGAGTCCCTTGAGCGGGAGTCAAATAATCTGACACGTGGGGAGAGTTAGTCGGCATAACTTCCCCCTCGCTAGATTCCTCTGGTGATAAATTTTTTAAAGACATAATATGATCTTTATTGCTTAGAGTGAAGTCAGTACAATTGGTACACATTCTAAGAGGGGATTCCACCATGGCCTTTAAACATAATGAACAAGGAGTTTCCTCTATGTTAGACATGTTTATACAGACTAGCAATGAGACTAGAAAGCTTGGAAAACACTTTAATTCAAGTTAACAAGCAATATAAAAAAACGGTACTGTGCCTTTAAGGGAAACAAATTTTGTCAAAATTTGAAAAACAGTGAAAAAAGGCAGTTACACAAACAAAATTTTTACAGTGTATGTAATAGGCTAACAGAGCATTGCACCCACTTGCAAATGGATGATTAACCCCTTAGTTCAAAAAACGGATCAAAAAAACAACATAGACGTTTTTTAACAGTCCCAGCAAGTGCCACAGCTTTACTGTGGCTCCTACCTTCCCCAATAAACGATTTTAGGCTCTTTAGAGATGTCCTGTAGCATTCAGGGGACTTCTGAGGAAACTGGATGTCTCAATCTGTAATTTTAACTGCGCAAAAAGCGCTAAAATAGGCCCCTCCCACTCATATTACAACAGTGGGAAGCCTCAGGAAACTGTTTCTAGGCAAAAATACAGCCAGCCATGTGGAAAAAATTAGGCCCCAATAAGTTTTATCACCAAGCATATATAAAAAACGATTAAACATGCCAGCAAACGTTTTATATAGCATATCTATAAGGGTATTACCCCTGAGAGTAAGCATGATACCAGTCGTTATTAAATCACTGTATTCAGGCTTAACTTACATTTATCAGGAATCCGCAGCATTTTCTAGCATTTCCAATCCTAGAAAAAATCATAACTGCACATACCTGATAGCAGAATAAACTGCACGCCATTCTCCCTCTGAAGTTACCTCACTCCTCAGACATGTGTGAGAACAGCAATGGATCTTAGTTACAACCTGCTAAGATCATAGAAAACTCAGGCAAATTCATCTTCTATCTCTGCCTGTGAAAAAATAGCCCAACTCCGGTACTATTTAAAATAACAAACTTTTGATTGAAGTTAATAAACTAACTATTTTTCACCACTCTCCTCTTACTACCTCCATGCGAGTTGAGAGTTGCAAGAGAATGACATGGTAGTGAAGGGAGGAGCTATATAACAGCTTTGCTGTGGGTCCTCTTGCAACTTCCTGTTGGGAGTGAGAATATCCCATAAGTAATGGATGATCCGTGGACTGGATACACCTTACTAGAGAAATATATAATTTAAATGATAAATGTATGTTTAAAAAAATTAAATAAAAGTAAAAATAACTACATTTTAAATCATATATAATACTTAAAATAATATACATTATACATGACAATGCATATAATTTTAACCTTGTATTTTAATTCAATTCTACACTAAACTATTAGCCCCTTACACACCCTCAAACAAGCACAACCTACACTATTAATCCCTAATCTGCCATAACCTAAAGACCTAACCACCCCCTAACCTATTAACCCCTAAACCACCACAACCCATTCGCAATAAACCCCCTTACCCTTGAATCCCCCTAAGTTACAAAAAATAACAAATACTAACATTACTGAAAATAATAAAACTCATTACCAAAAAACAAATACCTACCAAAAATATAAAACCCACAGTTATATTAAAAATTTAAAAAAAAAACCTATACTTACACTAAAAGTTACTATAGCAATAGCCCTTAGAAGCTCTGATAAGGGCATTTGGTAGGGCATTTTCTAAAGCAAATTCAAATCAGCCAATTGGCTGAATTGAATTTGTATTTGAAAATCAGCCAATAAGAATGTAAGGGTATCCTTATATAAGGTGGTACCTCACATTTAAAATTCAGTGTGCAGCAGGTGACCGCATGAAGAGGATGTCTTCAGAAGATCAGAAAAATGACACTGTCACACCCTGGGATTGAACCTGAGACATCAGCTTCTTGAGCTATTACTTTTTCTATGTACTATCCTTGCACTTGGACTGTAGACTTTTACTTTGCCAAGTTGGTTTTTGTTTTCCTGATAATTGACAATTACTCTCTGGTTATAAACCCAGCCCTCCTAGCAGTCATTGCCCGTTTATTGAGTTGCTACTTACAGTGTGCTGTGCATTGCTATTTGGATTGTTTTCTGTTACAGACTTGGATTCTGGGCTCTACTTTTTCTCTGCCCCTTGGTACTCTGTTGGATTTGCTGTTTACTTTGATCTCAGAACTGGGCTTTGACTACCCCTCGCTTTAGCCCCCTGTACCTTGCTGGATTTTTGCCTTTCTGTTGCTGACCTGGAGTGTCCTCGATTACGGTCAAGCCGGCCTCTTGTGACTGTTACCTGCACTACACCGGATTGTATCCTTTACAAGTCCATTTTTCCTTGCTCAGTATTTCCAGATTTATATAGTACTGTACAGTCCAGACTGCATCCAAAGTTTCAGTCTGGTTATTACTCCAATCTCCACCTTAATCTCTGGGTTACTCCATTGTGTAGCTATACCTCTTGTTGGCATTGTACTTAACTCCCTGTCTCTCCACCTGACACTAAGACAGGCGTGACAGATGCATTGGGTGGAAGATGGATGAAGATAGACCACTGCTCCTGGAATGAAGATAGAAGAGGACCGCTGCTTCATGAAAATTGGTGCCGCCATGAAAAGGAGCACCACAGTTTGCTAGCATGTAGGACCCGAAGTCAAGTTGGTGAGTACAAACTTTGAAGTTTAACGTTAGGTTTTTTTTAGGGTGGGCTTTTTTATTGTAAGGCTTATGTTTTGTTTTTTCTTTTATGTTTATTAAGTTTATGATTTTTTAGAATAGGACTTTTGACCCTTTCCCAGTCCCGCAATTTGTCAATTTTGCATTAAATTTTACTAAGCAAAAAATTAAAAAGGTGATAAGTAAAAAATTAGCCTTTTTGATATGTTTACCAGTACTATTGTATAGTCTGTTAGTATTGGGTGGGGCGTACATTTACATATGCATATGTATTTAATAGCCATATATGTGATATTTTTTACAGCTAATAAGATCTGTAGGAAACCCAAGATAATGGAAATCAAGATCACAACATCAAGAAATTGTGTTTAGTGATTGCATTATTAAAATATTTATTTATTTCATTAGATGATGAGAGTCCACAGCACCATAACATGTGGGATGGAATTCCCACCATCTGATGCCTCTATTTATCATATGTTACATTACAATACATTTCAATACAGTATTTACACATGGCTACCATTTGGATTCTATCCCCTTATGAGTATTTATTTATTTATTTAGCTTGCATTATTTTTATTTCGTTTATTATATTGGTTCAGATTATTTCAACACTTTTTCTTATACTCTATAAGGGAACACTATTTTAGTTAAAGTTTTCTCTTAATCCTTTTAACTCTTAAACCATGTTCTGTTCTCCAACCTTTTTAATGAATAAACAGATTCACATTACCTTCCACATCCAGACCATGGGGTACTCTGGTATGCAGATAAAATATCCATTGAACTTCATTTAAGTTCAATGACTTATTTCTATCGCCCCCTTTGGCCAAAACTGGAACATGATCTATCGCTTGTACCTTCAACTTCAGATTAATGAAATGTTTTAAAATGTCTAGCTACTGATGTGAAGACATCATGATTCTTGATGTCTCTAATGTGTTCCTGTATTCTATCCCTCATACTTCTCTTAATATCCCCTACATACTGTATCAAACATTGCTCGCATGTCAAGAGATAAACTACATGTGTAGTGCCACAGGTTGCAAAATGTTGTATATCATATATTTTCTGTGTCACACTAGATACAAATGTATTTCCATATTTAAAATAGGTGCAAACACTACATCTCTAAGAGTTGTACCTAAACATTTCTTTCCTTTTGGTTAACCACATGTTTTTTGCAGTTGATGGTAACATAGATGGTGAAACCATCTCCCCTATTGTTCATGCTCTTTTTGAAATAAAGCTACATCCTTTACTGATATTGCTAGATTTTCCTTTATAATTGTACAAATCTTGTTATACTCTAAGCTATACTGTGTTATAAATCTAAGCTTATCCTCTCCTTGTTGACCTCTCCTAGAGTACTGCTCAGAATGTTTTTTAGGTTTTAATAATGTCTCTCTTTTAACTTCTCTTTTACTCTTCTCTAGAAGTGTCCTATCATATTGCCTGTCCTCTTATCTTGCAGTTAATTTATTAGCCTGTTTTTTATATGTTTCTTCACTGGAGCATAATCTATTAGTGCGCATCAGCTGTCTCTTAGGTATGCCTTTTTTCACATGTATAGGGTGACAAGATCTATAATTTAGAATGGTGTTCCCAGCTGTTTCTTTATGGTAAACTTCAGAGTTAATATTCCCAGAGTCTACATTTCCTTCCAGTGTCATATCCAGAAAATTTGAGGGAGGCATTAAAAAAGATATAGGGCAATACTGAGATTGTCATCAAGGCATCAGATAAGGGTGGTAACATAGTAGTGATGGATAGGACCTATTATTTAAGTGAAGCCACTCAACAATTTAATAATATTGAAGTGTATAAGAAAATTGATGGCAATCCAAAACAAATCTTTATGAAAACTTTATACATGTGAAAAAAGGCATACTTAATGGACAGCTGGTATGCTCCAGTGAAGAAACATATCAAAAACAGGCTATGAATTAACTGCAAGATTAGAGGACAGGCATTATGATAGGACACTTCTAGAGAAGAGTAAAAGAGAAGTGGATAGTGTTACCAGAGAGACATTATTAGAACCTAAAAAACATTCTGGGCAGTACTCTAGGAGAGGTCAAGAAGGAGAGGCTAAGCTTAGGTTTATAACACAGTATAGCTTAGATTATAACAATATTTGTACAATTATAAAGGAAAGTCATACAATTTTATATGCAGATTTAGTGACTAAAGAAATTATCAGTAAAAGCTGTAGCTGTATTTCAAAAAGAGCAAGAACAATAGGGGAGATGGTTTTACCATCTATATTACTATCAACTACAAAAACATGTGGTTAACCAAAAGGAAGGGTACATTTAGGAGCAAGAGATGTAGTGTTTGCACCTATATTAAATATGGAAATACATTTGTATCTAGTGTGACGCAGAAAATATATAATATACAACATTTTGCAACCTGTGGTACTACACATGTAGTCTATCTCTTGACGTGTGAGCAATGTTTGATACAGTATGTACGGAAAGCTAGGAGAAGTATGAGGGATAGAATACAGGAACACAATAGATATATCAAGAATCCTGATGTCTTCACATCAGTAGCTAGACATTTTAAAACATTTCATTCATCTGAAGTTAACAATGTGAAGGTACAAGTGATAGATCATGTTCCAGTTTTGGCCAGAGGGGGCGATATAGAAAAAGTATTGAACAGAAAAGATGTTCAATGGATATTTTATCTGAATTCCAGAGTACCCCATGGCCTGAGTGGAAGGTGATGTGAATCTGTTTATTCATTAATAAAGTTAGATAACAGAACATGGTTTAAGAGTTAAAAAGATTAACTAAAATAGTGTTCCCTTATAGAGTATAAGAAAAAGTGTTGAAATAATCTGAAACAATAATATAACCAATGTAAATACTGTATTGAAATGTATTGTAATGTAACATATGATAAATAGAGGCATCAGATAAGGTGCAGTAAGTGTAACATATTAGAAACTATTGTATAGTACATAGCTTTGAGGGTTAAGGCACCTATGAATACAGATGTGTTAGTTAAGGGTGTGAATAAAAGGACCAATCACAGAGGACCATTTCAGCAGTGAACAAGTGCGGTGAACCCGCATGAAACGCGTATGCATGGTTCCTCTGCGACCTTCATTATGGAATAATTTGATGTTGCTGATGATAGCCTTGGTTTTAAGCAATGAAGAACTGTTCGTTTTTTCAAAAGTCTGCCTGTCAGTGATCCGGACTGGCAAGAGTGTGGAAGCATCCTATTTAAAGAATATTTAGGAGCCAGACAGTTGTATTTATATATAAATATATGGAGGTGGATTCTTTCACCACCCTGCCATTTTCGGAATCCACCTGGAAGCAGCGTAGGCAAACAAAGCCTTAAAAAAAAAAAAAAAAAAAAAAGCAACCGCACGAAACAACGAAAAAACACGTAACCACCCGCAAGAAATAAAAAAAACTAACAGAAAAAAACAACCTCCTGCACGAAGTATTAACAAACAACATTGCAAAATAATAAAGTAATTAACCCCTAATCTGCAAATAACCTAATTAAAATATTAACCCCTAAACCACCAAACCCCACATCGAAATAAACCTAATTAACCTATTAACCCCTAAACCGAAAACCCCCCACATCGCAATAAACCTAATTAACCTATTAACTCCTAAACCACCCATCCCCCACATCGCAATAAACCTAATTAACCTATTAACTCCTAAACGCCAACCCCCTACAATGCAACTAACTAATTCGATTACTAAGCCCCCTAACCTAACACCCCCTAAATTAACCCCAAAACGGTAAATTGCCAAAAAAATTATCTAAAATTACAAAAAATAAAAGACTCTAAAATTACAGAAAAAAATTAACAAAATTATCAACAAAAAAAAATAAACCTAATCCCTATGAAAATAAAAAAGACCCCTAAAATAAAAACACCACCTAATTTAAACTAAACTACCAATAGCCCTTAAAAGGGCCTTTTGTAGGGCATTGCTCTAAATTAAACAGCTCTTTTACATTTAAAAAATACTAAGTCCCCCCTAACAGAAAAAAACCCCACCCACCAAACCCCCAAAATAAAAAACCTAACACTAAAAAAAAACTAAACTACCCATTGCCCCTAAAGGGTCATTTGTATGGGCATTGCCTTTAAAAGGGCATTCAGCTCTTTTACTGCCCTTAAAAGGGCAATCAGCTCTTTTTCAGCCCAATAAATCCCTAATCTTAAAAATAAAAAATAAAAATAAAAAAAAATCCTAAAACTAAGCCCCAAATAGGTACTCACAGTTCCTGAAGTCCGGCGGTGAAGGTTTTCTTCCAGGCGGCTCCATCATCTTCTATCTTCATCTAGAGTGAAGGCGGCGCGGAGCGGAGGATCCAGAGCGGTGGTCCTCAGCGGTGATTCTCACTGGCGGTCTTCAGTGGCGGCGGTCCTCATCGGCATGGAGGCTTCTGTTCATGCGATCGTCCATCCCACACTAAAGATCGAATGCAAGGTACCCCATTGGAGTACCTTGCATTCCTATTGGATGACATTTTGAAATTAGCCAATAGGATGAGAGCTACTGAAATCTTATTGGCTGATTTGAACAGCCAATAGGATTTCAGTAGCTCTAATCCTATTGGCTGATTTCAAAATTTCAGCCAATAGGAATGCAAGTTCTTTGAAATTAGACGTCATTACCCACAATGCCTTACATATACAAACTACACCTCTGTGCACACCTCTGTGCACCCATGCGCTTTAAAAGTGTCCAATAATTTGATGGATAGATAGTAATTTGTGACATGCTGGGATTGGAATTCGATGACGCGGAGGAGCGCCTTTGCGGTGAGTATTTTCGGTCAGACAGCTGAAAGAACACCGTCTGACAAACCAAAACAGCTTCATGCCAGGTATACATGTCTTTTTTATTAAATGCAACGTTATATAAAAGGTCAGGGAACTAATTATAAGAATAATTGTTTTAAAACTAGTTTGTTCATGATACATATGTGGTTACACTTAAGCAGAGCTCTGCTGTGAGCAAAGCACGCTGGGAGTTGTAGTCTTTTGCAAATATTGTTACCGGAAAGCACAGTAAGTTTGTAAGGTGAGCGCGAAGTGTCAGTACTACCCTCACAATATTGCTATTGATATGTATGCAGCCACTTCCAGGCATATGCATATAGTTAGTTTATATCCTGTAATCGATGGATGGTATATGTATTAAAAGAGGTGCCATGCTTTGTGGAGAAGACCCTTTTTGTTATCTTTTATTGACAGAAATCTTGTCCCAGTATCTCCTGAATTTATTTATATATATATATATATATATATATATATATATATATATATATATATATATATATATATATATAAACTATTTTGAAATAATTTTGAAAAAAAGTCATTTTCGGTTTTTGGCCATGGGCAACCAGAATTTTCATTTCGGTGCATCTTTAATTTTATGTGTTCATGCATATATCACATAATACTGATTTCAAAGGTTTGTAAATTAGCCTACTTTATAAAAATGATTTTAAAATAAGACATGTAACATTTATCATTTTGTCTAAATAACAAAAAAAACATTACTACACGGTTACTTAAAGGGACACAAAGACAAATATTTAACATTCCAGAGTTATACAGAACATGTGAAATACTAAAACTTTTACATTTACATCTTTATTTTGCTTCATTCAGTTGGTATCCTTATTTGAAAAGCATACCTAGGTAGGCTCATGAAAGCATTGCTCTTTTCATTGGTTCACAGGATATGTTTAGCTAGCTCTCAGTAAAACATAGCTGCTCATTCAATAAAGAATATCAAAAGAAATAATCTAATTTTATCATATAATTAATTTATTTTGTAAGATGAGGAGAGTCCATAGGCATCCATAACATGTGGAATATATTTCCTGCCACTAGGAGGAGGTCAAGAACCCTCACAATAGCTTTAATCACTCCCACCTCCTCTCCCCACTCAGTTTGTTCTTGTCCTCCGAGGAGAGAGGTGGAGAGAGGTGCTCTGCAAGCAAGATTGTATTACTTTCTATCTAACCATTTATTTGGAGCTCAGACCTGACTTGAGACCCAGTACCCCTTTTCCATATTTGCTCAGGGAAGACTTTAGGATAATTAAGTACCCTCATGGGTAAATCTCTCTGCCATAATTTCCATCAGGCCTCACGGGGGTCCCTTAGCTTTCACCTGAGAGGTTGCTGGTATATCGGCAAGTATCTTCTGCAGTATATTTACATGCACTGTATAAGGTCTCTTTTGGATCAGCATTCTGTGATGGAGAAAGGGCTCAGCAAGCTTGTAAGATACAGTGAAGGTGTGGTGCAGTCCTGGTAAGTGACTCAGACACTAAACACAGTCCAGGAACTATACCTACTACTCTCCTTATACTCTCCTTATATAGGTACTACATAGTTGTGGGTTCACAGCCTTTACACATAGCGCTTTACCTAGATGTTTAACACCAGAAATTCCAAACTTCAGACTTAAAATACCTCTTATTTCATTGCCCTATTACCCATTAGCAGCTCTCAGTATGTTTATGACTTGGGTTCACTTTTTCCCTATCAAAACAGAAAAGCATCTCTGTCTCTTCAATAAAACGGCTAACTGCCTTATGCTGGTTCAACTTATTGTGGATGTGGTTATAGAGGGAGACAGAAGCGGAATTAAAAGAGGGGCTTTTATTAACTTTTTTTTTTAATGTAAAGTGTGTTATTAGTGGTTTTACTCACAGGCTTTAGCCTGCATATCATTCAGGAGTTAAGCTTCACCCCCCTTTGGCACCCTTTTCTCTCTTCCTCACTGGATCAGTAGCTGGCTGTTATTTGCTCAGGGACTGTCTGCAGGCTTTCCAAGCTATCTGGGCCAAGGAGGTGGGTAAGTACCCTCATAGGAGCAGCTGAGGGGGCAAGTAAGTGAATTTTTTCTGAGGTTAATCTTTTTTTTTGTCTTCTGGGGTTCTGTGGTGTTCATATAGTCTGTTTGTTGCTTTAAACTTTGGAACATATCTTTATTTCCATTTAATTTCAGTATTGCTTATTATTTTGGAGTCATGTCTGTACCCCCATCTAATATGACTGACCAATTGGAAGAGACCCCCAGGGTGCATACTGCAGCCCAAGAACATACTGCAGTCCATTATCCCTGTTTATTATGCAAAACAATTTCCAGTGGACCAAATTAACCAGTTGTGGGCTAATTGTGCCCCACATCTCCAATTCACAACCCATAATCCTGTCAGTATGGAACCTGGCAGAAATTTAGTGCCCATGCCTATTTGTGTGGCTCAAAGAAATTCCACTGATTTCTCTCCAGAGTTTAAAACAAGTCTTCAAAAGACTATGACAGAGTTTTTAGCAGCTATCCCCAAACCAAGTAAAAGTCAGCGCAGGGTCCTATTCCCCAGGGTCAGTTAACACCTAGTTTACTAAGCTCTGGCTCGACTCAGTCTCTTTCTGAGAGTTGTGAGGGTGAAATCTCCTGTGAGGAACCTCACAGAACTGACTCCAGAGTATTTTAAGCCTGTAAATAATTTGAATAAGGTCTTTGAAGCTCCACCCAAAGTGCCTTAGGCCTTTGGATCACCAGACTTGGTTACAGAATATATAGCCAAAGAATGGAAGAAATCGTGCATTCATTTTTCACTTTCTGACAGGTTCAAAAGAATGTATCCACTTTCAGAAAATAATTGAATAGCCTGGGAAGTAGTTCCAAAGGTTGATGGAGCTATTTCCAACTTTGTTAGATGCATTACTATTCCTATGGGGGATAGTTCTACATTTAAGGATACAATGAAACACCAATCTTAGTCCTTGGTTAGGAAATTATGCTAGTACACAAACAGAAAATAAGACCTGTATAAGAATAAAGGATGATCTGATAAAACTTTTATAGGATTTCTCTCCAAAGAATATTTTTTATAAATATAGAAACTACAAACAAAGAGAGCGCTTTAAGCCGCACCTCAGATCAGAAGATAATAAAGATTTATCCAAAATTTTTAATTAGTTTTTAGTTCAATGTGGCTGACAACCACCAGCTATATAATAAACTTCACTTTTCCTGATACAGACAGTCCATGTTAAAAGTTGTCTCTTAAAACATTTAAAATATTTTCAGAACTCCCAGAGATACAGTTATTGCAATCCAATGCACTCTCCTCAATCAATGCTACTAATGTCGCCGCAACCTAACTAATTGTAGTTAGGTTGCGGCGACATTGGGGACGGCAGATTAGGGGTTAATAAATAAAATGTAGGTTGCGGCGATGTTGGGGGCATCAGATTAGGGGTTAATAAGTATAATGTAGGTGGTGGCGGTATCCGGAGCGGCAGATTAGGGGTTAATAATATAATGCAGGTGTCGGCGATGTCGGGGGCGGCAGATTAGGGGTTAATAAGTGTAAGATTAGGGGTGTTTAGACTCAGGGTTCATGTTAGGGTGTTAGGTGTAGACATAACTTTTATTTCCCCATAGGAATCAATGGGGCTGCGTTAGGAGCTGAACGCTGCTTTTTTGCAGGTGTTAGGTTTTTTTCAGCCGGCTCTCCTCCATTGATTCCTATGGGGAAATCGTGTACGAGCACGTTTTGCCAGCTCACCGCTACCGTAAGCAGCGCTGGTATTACAGTGAGATGTGGAGCTAAATTTTGCTCTCCGCTCACTTTTCTGCGGCTAACGCCGGGTTTAAAAAAAACCCCGTAATACCAGCGTTGTTTGTAGGTGAGCGGTGAGCTGAAACTGCTCGTTAGCCCCGCAAGTCTTACCGACAAAAACTCGTAATCTAGCCGAATGTATCTAAGCTGTATGTAACCACTCTCATTATTCATTACTTCAGACTTGTTTAGGATTTATAACCCTGGTGTAATGTTCTCGGTTAAAGTCACATATTAGTAAAATCCCAGAAATCACTTACCGATCCTTGAAAAAGCTGGAGGACATCTGGTGAAACGGTCATTGGATATTTGTTTTTAAGGACTGAAAGTCTGATTCACTAAAAGCAATATAGTGCAAGATTACAGCCTAGTAAACGCCTTGATAGCCTACTAAGTATACAGTAGCCTTGTTTGCTAACTTATACAGCTTAGCAGTGGGACGATCTTGTTGTTAACAGTGTATATTGTGTTTATGTCTTATATATTTTAATAAACCTTTTAAATATACATCTTGAAGTAGTGTTCCTGGAATTACTGTATCAGCCGAGGGGCTTTACAACCTATCTGTCTGGAAACTTAGAGCTGAGTTATAAGCTCTGTAAAGTGTGAAGACTCAATTAATAATCACAGTTTGTTTTCCTGACAGTACTCACTATTGTGTGTGTATTTTCCTTTTGAAATACAGCGCTGGAGGAATAACCCCATTGGCCTTAAAGGGACAGCCGTTATTTTTTTACGGTACATCTAATACTTTTTTAGGGGAAGACTGGAGGAGGTCAGAGAGGTTAAAACAGGGCAAAAGAAGCCTAGAGGAAGAAAGACAATAAAAAAAGACAAAGAGAAAAGGTTGAAGTAACTTCTAATGACATTTTTAATTCAAATAGTTTTGAAATCGACCAAGAACAGAAAAAAGTATTGAATTTAGGTCTATTTGTTGCACCTACAAACAGGAAACCCCCAAAATTTATTTCATGATATGGATAGAACATACAATTTTAAACAACTTTCCAATTTACTTCTATTATCAAATTTTCTTAATTATTTTGTTACCCTGTGCTGAATGAACAGCATTGTACTACTGGCAGAGAGCTGAACAAATCTAGTTTGCCAATCTCAAGAGGGAAATGTGTGCAGGCACCAATCATCAGCTAGCTCCCACTAGTGTAGGATATGTGAGTATTTTTTTCAACAAGGGATACCAAGAGAACAAAGCATATATATATATATATATATTTACTGTCACTGGGAGGAAAAGAGGCTTTTCTAGCTCCGGACACAATCCGGAACAAATCATTTTCTTTCGCTCCCCTAAAGATCAAAATTAGTTCTGAGGGGGGGTCTTCCAGAAATAGATCGAATGGCATACAAATTGAGCCCAAAACGTACATTTTTTTTGCAATAGGTCAAGAGATCCAAGGGATCACATGATAGATGCTCTAGTTTGTCCTTTACTTTTGTCTGGCCTATCTTTTTCCTCCATTTGTTCTTCTTCCAAGAGTCATTGCCAGAATCAAGCAGGCCGCTAGCAGGGGGTGTCAATCAACCCAATCGTATTTGATTGGGTTGTTTTCTGTCTGCCACCTCAGAGCAGGCCTGAAGGCTCACCGGAAACAGAAGTTAAATTTCAGCCAATAGGAATGCAAGTTCTTTGAAATTAGACGTCATTACCCACAATGCCTTACATATACAAACTACACCTCTGTGCACACCTCTGTGCACCCATGCGCTTTAAAAGTGTCCAATAATTTGATGGATAGATAGTAATTTGTGACATGCTGGGATTGGAATTCGATGACGCGGAGGAGCGCCTTTGCGGTGAGTATTTTCGGTCAGACAGCTGAAAGAACACCATCTGACAAACCAAAACAGCTTCATGCCAGGTATACATGTCTTTGTTATTAAATGCAACGTTATATAAAAGGTCAGGGAACTAATTATAAGAATAATTGTTTTAAAACTAGTTTGTTCATGATACATATGTGGTTACACTTAAGCAGAGCTCTGCTGTGAGCAAAGCACGCTGGGAGTTGTAGTCTTTTGCAAATATTGTTACCGGAAAGCACAGTAAGTTTGTAAGGTGAGCGCGAAGTGTCAGTACTACCCTCACAATATTGCTATTGATATGTATGCAGCCACTTCCAAGCATATGCATATAGTTAGTTTATATCCTGTAATCGATGGATGGTATATGTATTAAAAGAGGTGCCATGCTTTGTGGAGAAGACCCTTTTTGTTATCTTTTATTGACAGAAATCTTGTCCCAGTATCTCCTGAATTTATTTATATATATATATATATATATATATATATATATATATATATATATATATATATATATATATAAACTATTTTGAAATAATTTTGAAAAAAAGTCATTTTCGGTTTTTGGCCATGGGCAACCAGAATTTTCATTTCGGTGCATCTTTAATTTTATGTGTTCATGCATATATCACATAATACTGATTTCAAAGGTTTGTAAATTAGCCTACTTTATAAAAATGATTTTAAAATAAGACATGTAACATTTATCATTTTGTCTAAATAACAAAAAAAACATTACTACACGGTTACTTAAAGGGACACAAAGACAAATATTTAACATTCCAGAGTTATACAGAACATGTGAAATACTAAAACTTTTACATTTACATCTTTATTTTGCTTCATTCAGTTGGTATCCTTATTTGAAAAGCATACCTAGGTAGGCTCATGAAAGCATTGCTCTTTTCATTGGTTCACAGGATATGTTTAGCTAGCTCTCAGTAAAACATAGCTGCTCATTCAATAAAGAATATCAAAAGAAATAATCTAATTTTATCATATAATTAATTTATTTTGTAAGATGAGGAGAGTCCATAGGCATCCATAACATGTGGAATATATTTCCTGCCACTAGGAGGAGGTCAAGAACCCTCACAATAGCTTTAATCACTCCCACCTCCTCTCCCCACTCAGTTTGTTCTTGTCCTCCGAGGAGAGAGGTGGAGAGAGGTGCTCTGCAAGCAAGATTGTATTACTTTCTATCTAACCATTTATTTGGAGCTCAGACCTGACTTGAGACCCAGTACCCCTTTTCCATATTTGCTCAGGGAAGACTTTAGGATAATTAAGTACCCTCATGGGTAAATCTCTCTGCCATAATTTCCATCAGGCCTCACGGGGGTCCCTTAGCTTTCACCTGAGAGGTTGCTGGTATATCGGCAAGTATCTTCTGCAGTATATTTACATGCACTGTATAAGGTCTCTTTTGGATCAGCATTCTGTGATGGAGAAAGGGCTCAGCAAGCTTGTAAGATACAGTGAAGGTGTGGTGCAGTCCTGGTAAGTGACTCAGACACTAAACACAGTCCAGGAACTATACCTACTACTCTCCTTATACTCTCCTTATATAGGTACTACATAGTTGTGGGTTCACAGCCTTTACACATAGCGCTTTACCTAGATGTTTAACACCAGAAACTCCAAACTTCAGACTTAAAATACCTCTTATTTCATTGCCCTATTACCCATTAGCAGCTCTCAGTATGTTTATGACTTGGGTTCACTTTTTCCCTATCAAAACAGAAAAGCATCTCTGTCTCTTCAATAAAACGGCTAACTGCCTTATGCTGGTTCAACTTATTGTGGATGTGGTTATAGAGGGAGACAGAAGCGGAATTAAAAGAGGGGCTTTTATTAACTTTTTTTTTTAATGTAAAGTGTGTTATTAGTGGTTTTACTCACAGGCTTTAGCCTGCATATCATTCAGGAGTTAAGCTTCACCCCCCTTTGGCACCCTTTTCTCTCTTCCTCACTGGATCAGTAGCTGGCTGTTATTTGCTCAGGGACTGTCTGCAGGCTTTCCAAGCTATCTGGGCCAAGGAGGTGGGTAAGTACCCTCATAGGAGCAGCTGAGGGGGCAAGTAAGTGAATTTTTTCTGAGGTTAATCTTTTTTTTTTGTCTTCTGGGGTTCTGTGGTGTTCATATAGTCTGTTTGTTGCTTTAAACTTTGGAACATATCTTTATTTCCATTTAATTTCAGTATTGCTTATTATTTTGGAGTCATGTCTGTACCCCCATCTAATATGACTGACCAATTGGAAGAGACCCCCAGGGTGCATACTGCAGCCCAAGAACATACTGCAGTCCATTATCCCTGTTTATTATGCAAAACAATTTCCAGTGGACCAAATTAACCAGTTGTGGGCTAATTGTGCCCCACATCTCCAATTCACAACCCATAATCCTGTCAGTATGGAACCTGGCAGAAATTTAGTGCCCATGCCTATTTGTGTGGCTCAAAGAAATTCCACTGATTTCTCTCCAGAGTTTAAAACAAGTCTTCAAAAGACTATGACAGAGTTTTTAGCAGCTATCCCCAAACCAAGTAAAAGTCAGCGCAGGGTCCTATTCCCCAGGGTCAGTTAACACCTAGTTTACTAAGCTCTGGCTCGACTCAGTCTCTTTCTGAGAGTTGTGAGGGTGAAATCTCCTGTGAGGAACCTCACAGAACTGACTCCAGAGTATTTTAAGCCTGTAAATAATTTGAATAAGGTCTTTGAAGCTCCACCCAAAGTGCCTTAGGCCTTTGGATCACCAGACTTGGTTACAGAATATATAGCCAAAGAATGGAAGAAATCGTGCATTCATTTTTCACTTTCTGACAGGTTCAAAAGAATGTATCCACTTTCAGAAAATAATTGAATAGCCTGGGAAGTAGTTCCAAAGGTTGATGGAGCTATTTCCAACTTTGTTAGATGCATTACTATTCCTATGGGGGATAGTTCTACATTTAAGGATACAATGAAACACCAATCTTAGTCCTTGGTTAGGAAATTATGCTAGTACACAAACAGAAAATAAGACCTGTATAAGAATAAAGGATGATCTGATAAAACTTTTATAGGATTTCTCTCCAAAGAATATTTTTTATAAATATAGAAACTACAAACAAAGAGAGCGCTTTAAGCCGCACCTCAGATCAGAAGATAATAAAGATTTATCCAAAATTTTTAATTAGTTTTTAGTTCAATGTGGCTGACAACCACCAGCTATATAATAAACTTCACTTTTCCTGATACAGACAGTCCATGTTAAAAGTTGTCTCTTAAAACATTTAAAATATTTTCAGAACTCCCAGAGATACAGTTATTGCAATCCAATGCACTCTCCTCAATCAATGCTACTTACCAGCACTTTTTTCCAAGCACTGTTATGATAACAATCGGCTAGATTACGAGTTTTGCGTTAGCCTTAAAAAGCGGCGTTGAGAGGTCCCAACGCTGCTTTTTAACGCCCGCTGGTATTACGAGTCTGGCAGGTACAGGTGTACCGATCACTTTTTTTCCGTAACTCCAACATACCATTAATCCACTTACGTAAATTGAGTATCCCATATTTTCAATGGGATTTTCCTAACGCCGGTATTACAAGTCTTGGAAAAAGTGAGCGGTACACCCTCTCCTGTCAAGTGAGCGGTACACCCTCTCTTGTCAAGATTTAAAAGTCAGTAGTTAAGATTTTTATGGGCTAACGCCGTAACATAAAACTCTTAACTAAAGTGCTAAAAAGTACACTAACACCCATAAACTACCTATTAACCCCTAAACCGAGCCCCCCCCCCACATCGCAAACGCTAAAATAATATTTTTAACCCCTAATCTGCCGACCGGACATTCTATCAGTCAATAGAATGCAAGCTCAATCCTATTGGCTGATTGGATCAGTCAATAGGATTGAACTTCAATCCTATTGGCTGATTGGATCAGCCAATAGGATTTTTTCTACCTTAATTCCGATTGGCTGATAGAATTCTATCAGCCAATAGGAATTGAAGGTACGCCATCTTGGATGACATCACTTAAAGGTACCGTCATTTAGTGTTAGTCGTCTGAAAGAAGAGGATGCTCCGCGTCGGATGTCTTGAAGATGGACCCGCTCTGCTCCGGATGGATGAAGATAGAAGATGCCGCCTGGATGAAGACTTCTGCCCGTCTGGAGGACCTCTTCTGCCCAGATAGGATGAAGACTTCGGACCGTCTGGAGGTCCACTTCTGCCCGGTTGGGTGAAGACGTCTCAAGGTAGGGTGATCTTCAAGGGGTTAGTGTTAGGTTTTATTAAGGGGGGATTGGGTGGGTTTTAGAGAAGGGTTGGGTGTGTGGGTGGTGGGTTTTAATGTTGGGGGGGTATTGTATTTTTTTCCAGGTAAAAGAGCTGATTACTTTGGGGCAATGCCCCACAAAAAGCCCTTTTAATGGCTATTTGTAATTTAGTATAGGGTAGGGATTTTTATTATTTTGGGTTTTTTTTTTATTTTGTTAGGGAGATTAGATTAGGTGTAATTATCTTAAAAAATTGTAATTATGTTATTATTTTCTGTAATTTAGTGGGGGGGGGGGTCCGTAATTTAGATAATTGTATTTAATTGTAGTTAGTGTAGGGAATTAATTTAATTATAGTGTAGTGTTAGGTGTAATTGTAACTTTATTTTTATTTTACAGGTAAATTTGTCTTTATTTTAACTAGGAAGTTATTAAATAGTTATTAACTATTTAATAACTATTCTACCTAGTTAAAATAAATACAAAGTTGCCTGTAAAATAAAAATAAACCCTAAGATAGATACAATATAATTATTAGTTATAATGTAGCAATCTTAGGGTTTATTTTATAGGTAAGTATTTAGTTTTAAATAGGAATAATTATTTAATTGTAGTAATTTTATTTAGATTTATTTAAATTATATTTAAGTTAGGGGGTGTTAGGTTTAGGGTTAGACTTAGGTTTAGGGGCTAATAACTTTAATGTAGTTGCAGCGACGTTGGGGGCGGCAGATTAGGGGTTAATAATTGTAGTTAGGTTGCGGCGACATTGGGGATGGCAGATTAGGGGTTAATAAATAAAATGTAGGTTGCGGCGATGTTGGGGGCATCAGATTAGGGGTTAATAAGTATAATGTAGGTGGTGGCGGTATCCGGAGCGGCAGATTAGGGGTTAATAATATAATGCAGGTGTCGGCGATGTCGGGGGCGGCAGATTAGGGGTTAATAAGTGTAAGATTAGGGGTGTTTAGACTCAGGGTTCATGTTAGGGTGTTAGGTGTAGACATAACTTTTATTTCCCCATAGGAATCAATGGGGCTGCGTTAGGAGCTGAACGCTGCTTTTTTGCAGGTGTTAGGTTTTTTTCAGCCGGCTCTCCTCCATTGATTCCTATGGGGAAATCGTGCACGAGCACGTTTTGCCAGCTCACCGCTACCGTAAGCAGCGCTGGTATTACAGTGAGATGTGGAGCTAAATTTTGCTCTCCGCTCACTTTTCTGCGGCTAACGCCGGGTTTAAAAAAACCCCATAATACCAGCGTTGTTTGTAGGTGAGCGGTGAGCTGAAACTGCTCGTTAGCCCCGCAAGTCTTACCGGCAAAAACTCGTAATCTAGCCGAATGTATCTAAGCTGTATGTAACCACTCTCATTATTCATTACTTCAGACTTGTTTAGGATTTATAACCCTGGTGTAATGTTCTCGGTTAAAGTCACATATTAGTAAAATCCCAGAAATCACTTACCGATCCTTGAAAAAGCTGGAGGACATCTGGTGAAACGGTCATTGGATATTTGTTTTTAAGGACTGAAAGTCTGATTCACTAAAAGCAATATAGTGCAAGATTACAGCCTAGTAAATGCCTTGATAGCCTACTAAGTATACAGTAGCCTTGTTTGCTAACTTATACAGCTTAGCAGTGGGACGATCTTGTTGTTAACAGTGTATATTGTGTTTATGTCTTATATATTTTAATAAACCTTTTAAATATACATCTTGAAGTAGTGTTCCTGGAATTACTGTATCAGCCGAGGGGCTTTACAACCTATCTGTCTGGAAACTTAGAGCTGAGTTATAAGCTCTGTAAAGTGTGAAGACTCAATTAATAATCACAGTTTGTTTTCCTGACAGTACTCACTATTGTGTGTGTATTTTCCTTTTGAAATACAGCGCTGGAGGAATAACCCCATTGGCCTTAAAGGGACAGCCGTTATTTTTTTAAGGTACATCTAATACTTTTTTAGGGGAAGACTGGAGGAGGTCAGAGAGGTTAAAACAGGGCAAAAGAAGCCTAGAGGAAGAAAGACAATAAAAAAAGACAAAGAGAAAAGGTTGAAGTAACTTCTAATGACATTTTTAATTCAAATAGTTTTGAAATCGACCAAGAACAGAAAAAAGTATTGAATTTAGGTCTATTTGTTGCACCTACAAACAGGAAACCCCCAAAATTTATTTCATGATATGGGTAGAACATACAATTTTAAACAACTTTCCAATTTACTTCTATTATCAAATTTTCTTAATGATTTTGTTACCCTGTGCTGAATGAACAGCATTGTACTACTGGCAGAGAGCTGAACAAATCTAGTTTGCCAATCTCAAGAGGGAAATGTGTGCAGGCACCAATCATCAGCTAGCTCCCACTAGTGTAGGATATGTGAGTATTTTTTTCAACAAGGGATACCAAGAGAACAAAGCATATATATATATATATATATTTACTGTCACTGGGAGGAAAAGAGGCTTTTCTAGCTCCGGACACAATCCGGAACAAATCATTTTCTTTCGCTCCCCTAAAGATCAAAATTAGTTCTGAGGGGGGGTCTTCCAGAAATAGATCGAATGGCATACAAATTGAGCCCAAAACGTACATTTTTTTTGCAATAGGTCAAGAGATCCAAGGGATCACATGATAGATGCTCTAGTTTGTCCTTTACTTTTGTCTGGTCTATCTTTTTCCTCCATTTGTTCTTCTTCCAAGAGTCATTGCCAGAATCAAGCAGGCCGCTAGCAGGGGGTGTCAATCAACCCAATCGTATTTGATTGGGTTGTTTTCTGTCTGCCACCTCAGAGCAGGCCTGAAGGCTCACCGGAAACAGAAGTTATGAATCAGTGGTCTAAAGACCGCTGCTCCATAACCTGTCCGCCTGCTCTGAGGTAGCAGACAGAAATCAACCCGATTGAATATGATCGGGTTGATTGACACCCCCTGCTAGCAGCAGGCCGCGAATCTGCAGGGGGCGGTATTGCACCAGCAGTTCACAAGAACTGCTGGTGCAATCATAAATGCTGACAGTGTATGCTGTCAGCATTTATCGATGTGCGGCGGACATGATACACTACATCGTATCATGTCCGTCCGCACTTTAATAAATGTACCCCATAGACTTGATTCAAATGTCATGTCTTCTTTCATGGGCTCTTCCCCTAAGGAAAGATCTGCTGTCTCAAGGACCCTTGTATCATTAGGATCTCAAATCTCTGAATTTGACAGTGTTGAGGTTGAACGATTAGTTCTCAAAAACTGAGGTTTCTCAGATTCTGTTATCTCTGCTTTACTGCAAGCCAGAAAGCCTGTCCCTCAGAGAAATTATCATAAGATTTGGATAGCTTCTTCTTCTAGAGGTTTCTCTTGGAAATCTTTTAGAATCCCCAGAATTCTTCAGTTCCTTCAGGACGGACTGGATAAGGGATTACTGGCTAGTTCTTTAAGTTATCAGATCTCTGCATTATCTGTTTTGTTTCATTAGCAGCTGTCTTAGTTGCCTGATGCTCAAACTTTTGTGCAAGCCTTGGTGATAATTCACCCTGTTATTAGGCCCATTACTTCCCCTTGGAATTTGAATTTGGTTCTTTCTGTTCTGCAGAGTCCCCCCTTTGAACCTATGCATACTCATCAGCTCTGTATTCTGATCATCCCATCTTGGTTTTTCACAACATTAAAGCATTCTCCGGGCTAAATATGATTTTCTTCTGAAGGTATTGTCTCCAGAGAATATTAATCAGGAAATTGTTGTTCCTTCACTGCACCTAAATCCTTCTAATTCTAAAGAAACGTCTACTACACAATTTGGATGTAGTCTGGGCCTTAAAATTTTATCTTCAGGCTCCTAAAGATTTTAGATAGACTTCTAGCTTATTTGTCTACTTTTCAGGGCCCAGAAACGGTCAAAAGGCTACAGCAGTGGCTTTGGAATCCTGGCTATTTGTAAGGCTTACTTGGTTGCGGGAAAACCGCCTCCAAAAAAGAGCAACTGTTTATTTTACTAGATCTGTATATACTACTTGGGCCTTCAAAAATGAAATATATAGGGGGGCGGAGCCAACTACCCAAGATGTCGGATGCACATTGCAAGTGCTCCTGATCTTAACTCAGATTATAGGGGTCAGAACATGATCTATTCTACAAAATTGCTGTTTTGCCAACGGCCCCTGTGAGATTTCATTTTGTAGCACCTTGCTAAATCAAGCTTGGACATTCAAGATAAATATTTATTAAGTTAAGCCCCAGGACACGGCCAGGCAGATACAGACTGCAGCGGCTGGAAGATCAAAGACAGTCTTCATAGGGCTCTGGTCTCATAATACCTACACGATGGACTTGCACTACCTCTCAGCCAGTTAAGTTAGGTTATTGAGACAGACCAAGGAGTTATACCGGCTGCGGATCTGTTGTGTTTGGCGGGAAAATGGCGGACTGGGAGACTATCGCATTAGGCTGCATAGAGGCCTCCTTCCGACTCCTAGTAACACACCTGACTCAAACTCTCCCTGAGCCTACCTCTAACTGTATGCCCGCTATCGAATCGGACCAAGTAAGTGCAGAGCGAAACAAGGGAGATCTTATTCTGGGCACCATCGCTACCACACATTTAGCTACTGAAGAGGTACCGCGGTATAGCGCACAGCCGACTCAGCAGAATTGGGCACATAACAGGGGGTCAGGAGACCATCGAAGATTTTGCTTCTCCCTTGATTCTGCAGCACTTGGGTTGCCTGCTTTCAGTTATGGCTCCGGAGCGACATCAAGGCTTACCATACAAGATGACACAGCACTGGCCTATTCAGATGTTGCGGTGGAAATCTTAGACACTCCTCAAAGTTGTTCTAGTACCGGAACGTCATGTCCCCTGATCGCGCTGCTGAAACAGCTAGTCCAAAGATCATGTCCAGCCATGCAGGTCTACAACAGTACATGGAATCTACATGGGACATTTCTCATGGAGGCATTGTTGCCCTGGGAGCTACAGAATGAGATGTGTCTGGGACGCTATGAATGTTATCGTACCAGGGTTGGCTGACTAAGATGCAAGTTTATTGATTTTGACTCTCTAGATCTTCGCATGTGTATAGAGGATCCTAGAGGCAATGACTTTGTAGGGTTTTATGTGCTTCCCTAGTTTATTTTCACTTATTTTTCACTATTATTGCTATTCCTTTCAGTCCCTCTGGCACAGTGCGCATGGGGCTGCTATTTGTAGGTTCGCTGCATATTGCTATATGTGCAATAGCTATGAGGGAACGAAAGTACTTAATCAATATCTAGATAGTGCTGTTTTTATCATTCTATAAATACAAATAACTAGTTAAGAGTTTTATGGTAGTGTGGGGCTGTCTGAGAGCCCACGTGTAAATAATGTGCTTCTGGCTTCATGTAACACTATTTAGACAAATGATGTGCATGTTATGTTATTGTTAAATGAGCTAAGTTGCAGAGATCTTGACTACACTGTGAAACCATTGATATATCTGTTTTATTTCTTTGTACAGCAATTGAAGGCAGTGATGTTGATGTATATATCTCTTTTCTCTCACACTGACTACAGCAGAGACGTAGAGATAAGCTAATGGCTTGTGCACCAGACACTCTCGTCACATGTCTAGCCACATTAACTCACAACCTTGCACATCCAGACCAATTAGATCTTCCATGTGCATATTTACTCTTCACAATCTAGGTATCATAACTTACACACTACTTAGGATCTTTCCCACATGCCATTCAAGCTGACTTTTCATATTTAATCCTAGATTCTCATCACCTTCTCTTATAATAGACCCCCAATCCTACAGAAGTTATTAACTGGAGCATTTATGTTATGCCTTGTTTATACTGTAACACTATAGTTAGTAAAAATGTGTGACAACTTGCCTGTATTTCCTACAGATAATGATGACTATTGATGGAGAATCTATGGGGTATCTCCCATATAAGGGTCTCTACCGGTTTACAACCTGGTTATATTGGGTGCTGAACTGGATGCCACTATGTGCACACAAATGTTTTCTGCACTGTTTTGTTTTTCTCTACTTGAGGCCCCGCTTCTTAAAGTATCTGCGAGAGGTGCCTTCCCTTGCAGCCTAATCCCATCTCCAGCTGTATTTTGAGATAGCACTCTTTATTTTAATATATGTAAGCCATTTATCACTCCATTACTCTTACTAGCATATTTCAGAATACATGTAGGGACTTAATGATTCGGATACCGGGTTTCATCTCACTGCAATGTGGGCGCTACCAGCGGCCGAGGTTGCGCCCTACCATTTATTGAGTCCCACTATGTAGCTGTTATATTCTGTTCAGTTGCGTCATCCCTATCCTACACTATTGCAGCCGCATTGTAGTCATTTAAGTTCTGCTGAGTACGTCATTTGCTCCAATCTCAATCACAGGCCCCGTGTTGCTCTAGGGGTGGTCTTCCATAGTTGTTTCTAAATCCCCTTGCGTACAGAGCTATATCTTCATTCCTTTTGGTTATCTACAAATATTTCCATAAAGTAAATTTTTAGTTCATATTACCTGCCATACCTAAATGACCTCCTCCCCCCCCCTCCTCCTATACTGAATTATTCAATTTTCACTGAGTGTGTGGATTGGTACCACATTAATTCAAACAGCAGGGCCCAGCTAGCATTCTTAGGAGCAGTCCCCCATAGTTAAGAGGGTTTTGTATTATAAAGATCCCATCCTAGCTCTCATGCCTCGCCTTTGCTTACACACATAGTTATCCGTAAAGTCTCTTAGTGCAGGCTGGTCCTGCGCCACCCATATTAGGCATTGCCCTCTCTTTCATTCTGCCCTAGGATGAGTTCCGGTAACCGCACCAAATTTTACCCTGGTAACTCTCAGTTTAGTTATAGCGCCTTGCTTATATGTTTACCTACCATACTTGAATTACCATGTCTCCCCCCCACACACATACGATATGCCCACTAGCACATAATGCGCCCACTGAATTTTTTCATATAGCAAGGTGCTCGTGCCATTCCCAGACTTGACACATTGCCTTACTCATATATTCTGCCCAACATACTTAACTTACCACCTCCCCCCCCCCCTTAATATATCTCCTATTTCAGGAGAGTGAATTATGTGGTTTCTCTAGCCAATACCACACCTTACTCCCTCTTCTTACAATTATATCTTGTAATACACAATTATACCGACATTACTTCCCCTCCCACACTGAGCAAGATTGCCTAGTATTATTTTCTTTCTCACAAACAAAATGCTTAGTCCACATTTGATGTTTACCTTGCTGTTTTATTTCCCTAAGCAATTCTTATATAAATACTGAGCTTACATTTGAGGTTTACCCTGTTGGTATATCTCCCTAAGCAACTCCTATATAATTATCTAATTTACATCTGTTATTTACCTTGTTGGTATATCTCCCTAAGTAACGCCTACACAATTATTCAGTTTACATCTGATATTTACCCTGGCGTTATACCTCCCTAAGTAACGCCTATACGATTTTTTAGTTTACATATGTTGTTCACCTTGTTATTGTATAAGAAATTTGAAAATAGGAGGTCTTTCTTTCAATTATGTTTGACTATTTATGTTTAGCATCAGATGGAACTGGAATCATTTATTAGGACGTTTGATGTACTTCTGTTCTAGATCTCAGTGGCTCCATTGGAGCAGAGTCAGAGTGTGTTTACTTTAGGAGCATGATGTATACTACTGCTATGTTAAGTCCTATACTTTATTGTTGTTAACTGTCTGTATGCTCATTTAAGTACCTCAATAAAAACTATTAAAAAAAAAAAAAATATATATATATATATATATATAGATATGGTGTGTGGAAGCACACCAATCCTCAAGGGGGCACTCTCAATCTTAACAAATGTAACACAATGTAATAAGAACAATAGTAATGTGTACAACAAACAGCAGATATATATATATAACCTTGTGACTGGAAACACAATAAATGTCCAATAACTAAATGATATCCTGTAAGTCACAATAACTCCAGAAGATTGCAAAGGTCAGCTCTCTGTCATAGGGGGGTCAAAATCCTGATGATAACAGATGGTCTGAAAAAAGAAACACAGAGGCGCCCAATGGCCTAATACCACAATACCAAGGGACAAGCGAAATATGTAAGACTAATACTCACAAACGAATAGCACCAAAAAGTGCAAGGAAGCAGACTGGAACCTCACAGTTGCCCAGCAAACTGAACAGACGCAGATCTGGTATCATAGCCTGAGGAAACAGCCAGTCGTAGGCTGAGAAACATGTTGCTTTTAAAATAAAAATATTCTTTTTAACTAATACACTTGCTGCTGGATTTTATCTGGGAACCCATCTATACTCCTGAATCAGTTTTGGGAGCTTTCTTATTTGCTGAAACCTTTGAAACAGTCAGCTGGGCGGCTGAGAAGTCCCAGTCTGTGTATATTGCACCTGGAAGTGCTTTGCTACATGTAAGTGTGCATGTTCCCTGGATACACATATATTTGTACAAACTGTTCTGGGCTATGCTGGCTCTATATCCTCCCCTTTAGGAACCAGGATGACCTTACTGGTGAAGAAGTGCTACAGAATTATCTCTGCGTCTGTTCAGTTTGCTGGGCAACTGTGAGGTTCCAGTCTGCTTCCTTGCACTTTTTGGGGCTTTTCGTTTGTGAGTATTAGTCTTACATATTTTGCTTGTCCCCTGGTATTGTGGTATTAGGCCATTGGGCGCCTCTGTGTTTCTTTTTTCAGACCTTCAAAAATGAAGCCTCCTTGGAACTTAGCAACGTAGTCTTCTCTTCATACCTTTTATAAATTGTATCATTTTTATATTCTTCTTCTGAAGCTGCTTTAGCTAGGAAAGTCCTTCAGGCCGCAGTGTCCGGCAAAAAGGAACTGCCATCATTTTGTCCCACCCATCCTTAACATGGTCTCTCAGCTTGGGTATTGTATCCCACATGTTATGGACACCTATGGAATCTCATCATCTTATGAAAAATAACAGAATGTATATTTACCGATAAATTTATTTCTTTTGGGATCATGAGAGCCCATAGAACCCCCTTGAGATTTTGCTATACGGCGACAGTTCTTATTTGCACCACTTAACTCTGCTTTCTGTCTTTACTACCTTTCCTGTCTATCTTCTCTGCTCAGCTATACTTAAACTGAGGTGGGAGGGATTAAAGCTCTTGCAAAGGGTTCTTGACCTCCATAACATGTGGAATATATATTCCTACCATTAAGAGGACACTTGGGACTCTAATCATCCAGAAAGAAAGAAAGAAATGTATTGGTAAGTATAAATTCTGTTTTTCAGCAGTCAGTATGCACAGTAGAATGGGTGCATTTTGCACTCACATAGCCCATAGGCTTTTATAAGTTACACCAATTTTTAGGTACATCATAGCCAGAGGATATACACATCTAACAGACTGATTCCATCTTTATTACTCAGACTTTTCATACTTAGTCTAATAATTATTTCAACTTTATTATTGGGTAATGGCTGCAATTTACTATATTCAGCTAATTCACCTGGGAGTTACATCTCAATGCAACCTTATACCACCCTCTCTTATATAGAAAGTAAAATGGATTTAACTGTTTGACATTGTAAGGGGAGTCTCTTTGTGTATTTTATGTTTTGTGTGCACTGACTTAACATGTCTGTTACAGTTAGTAACGGAGCTATTTCCCTCTCTTTTTTGAAATTCCTCTACTGCTTCTTTATTTCTGAGGGCAATGGCTATTTTTTTAAATGTCTTATTACTGAAGGATAAAATATTTTGATTAATTATGCCGGTCTATATTATTATACAGTGCACTATTTATATTTACTATTATTAAACAAGGAAGTTTTCCCTTTAATACTTATTGCCCAAGGTTGTATGTCTCATCATGTCTGACTTTATTCTTAAAGATCCCAGTTACATTGTTTGCAATAATTTTATTTACTGTTTTTACATGTATGTACAGTAGAAAAAATGGTGGTTGTCTTTATTTATTTTATTTGTCTGTTTGTCTATTCTTTCATGGAGCATACTGACATTTGTCTCTACTATCTTACATTATCCTTTAGAGGGCTGATCCACTGATAACAATTTTATTTTATATTTTGCAGGGTTGTTTCCAGTTCAGCTTTGCAATTCCTGAATGGATCACATTATGCAGTCTAACACTCTAATGCTGATCTTGCCTCTAAAGGAATCTTTCCTCAATCCGTTTCCTCAAAACAAGGGAGTGCTTCAGTTTTTGCTCCAGGATTTAAAGGGTTGTGCACTCTGTTGTTGTGGAGGCAATGCCACCTCCAAGTATGTGCAATTTTATTTTTTATTTTGCAGGATTATTAACAGTTCAGCTTTGCTATTTTTGAATTAGACATTTTATCAATCTAATGCTGCTCTTGCCTTTTAAAGGAATATGTCCTCCCTCTGTTTCTGCAATACAAGGGAGTGCTTCAGATTTTGTTCCAGGATTTAAAGGTTTGTGCACTTTGTAGTTGTTGTGGCTATGCCTCCTCTAAGTATGAGCAAAAGTTTTATGTCGGAAAGTCAGGACCGTCAACATACGTTTCACCTATTATGGCTTTTTCCGGGATAGCCTGGAAGAAGCCATAATAGGTGAAATGTACCTTGGTGGTTCTATCAACAGTGTTGCTACTGTTAACCATTGTTCACCACTGTGACCTTTATAACATTTGGAAAAATCCATTGAGGGCGGTTCCAGATTAGCTATCTCTATGGACCATAGCCACAAGTGAGTTGTAGTCTATCTCTAGAACGGCAGTCAACTTTTTTGGCAGTCTCTGCTGGGCTGGATTGGCTGCGACATCAACTACCAGCACAGCGTTAAAGACCACTGTTCATCTCAGAGAAGATTCCTCCCTCTCCTATAAATCTGTGGGCATTGTTTTTGATATACCCTATTTTTTATTCCATCTGGGGTCTTCAGGGGATGCTTTGTACCGCAATTTGATCTGAGGGAAATTGGGCAAGTTATGATTTCTATATTTATCTTCCTCTTTATGCACCTTGAACTATATTTATTTATCTCTGACAAGAGGACATATTTAGTGATCGCTTGGACGGTCAACGTGGAAATAACTAACTTTGATCTAATTTTTTTTCTGACAGCAGTTCTAGTTTGCACCTTATTTTCCCTACTTTGTCCTTTCCTATCTTTCTTCTACTCATTTCTTGGCTATACGTAAAACTAGAATGCCATAGAGGTGGGAGGGATTACGTGCTTTTAGAGCTTTGCACATTTTTGCCTCTTTCTAGTGGCCAGGAGTTGAATCCCAGGAGTAATGGCTAGTGGACTCTTACCACCATGAAAGAAATTAATTTATCAGGTAGGTATAAATTTAGTTTTTTGGTTACGTATCATCATATTTAATATTAATTCAAAAGAAACCTTTCTCTGTATAGGCAATAGATATTATAATTTCTCAGGCTTTATCTGATGTTGCTTTATTAATATTTTGATTTCCTATATACTGTAATTGTTATAACCCTTCATGCAAAATAGTTATTTCCATTTTTATTAAACACTTCTACTTCAAATGTAACAATGTTAACCATATATGTTAATATAATTTCTTCTTTAATTTTTTTTTGGAATTTTTTTTTTGGCCTGATCTATCTAAGATTAAAGGGATATAATTGTTACAATTATAATGTGCATGGGTGCATTTGTGTCTGAAAATCCAATATATTACTACAATTTTGTTTCTCATGCATAGGCATTGTGTCTCTGAATTTGTTTTTCCACTTGTCACGATGGGAACTAGTCTGATGAATATAATTGTTATAATCAACCTTCATAAAGAAGGTACACATCCTGGTATGCACACTTTAACAATAATATTTAAATATAAGAAGTTTACCTCACGAGTAAACTGTAAATTTAAGGAATATTCATTAATTTGAGATAACAGTATATTAAGGTTATTAATAGATCCTTCTAAACTATCCAGGTATCATCAATATATATTTAATATAGGACCAAGTTATCTTCAGCAGATCCAGTTTGTTTTCCTATTTGAACATCTACAAATTTGCATAACTGGGTTCAAACCTGGTCCCCTTGACTGCCTAACAAATCTGTAAAAAAAAAAAAATTGGATAGCAAAATTAAGATTACTGTTATTTTGACATACTTTTAATGTTGTCTGGAAATAATTTCACTTTTTCTTCTAGACCCTTCTTATTGGGCATGCTCGTATACTAAGAAGGTTAGCAGCCAATAAACCCATTTCACATGTCAAATGTCTTATTTTATTTACAACTTGTCTTTAAGGTGAATTGGTTACATATTTTTGTAAACAAAAAAAATAAATCTGTATATTGACCCTATACCAGAAGCAGTGATGCATTCATATTTTGCACTAAAGGTATTTGTGAACAATGTTTTAAACTTGTAATGTTTTTGGCAAAGATCACATGTCCATTTTTATATTGACAGCTATATGGCAGCTGCAACTCTGTAGCAGCAGGATTTTGATGCTGGTCTGTAGAGACATTTTATAGATAGCAATAGCTATCACTTATTAATTATTGCTGTCTCTAAACAAATCACTTGAAAGCCACACATGGTATCTGCAAGCTTGTTAAATACTGACTATGTACAGATATAGTAAGATCTGATTTTTTGTAAGTACTTCATATAATAATGTTTAGTTTTTTTAGTATTCATATTTGACACTGGTGAAGAAAAAACACAAAAATAAAACAAGGTTTGTATTTTAATTTTAAAAATAAATACTGCATATGTATTACTTACATGTGTCTTTATGTTCTGTTGCTAATTTATTTTGATTTTAGTTTTGCTAAATCTTTTTCAATATTTTATCCTATTATATAAAAGGCCAAGTGTGTTTGTCCAAAGCTGTTATGCGCAGACTGTAGAGACTGCACGTGAGGACAAACACATTTGGCCTACCTCGCCTGGCATCTGGCGTGGAGTGGGCGTGGCCGGTCGGGCGTGACGTGGGTGTGCCGGGCGTGATGTGGGTGGGACCTGGTGTGACGTGGACAGGGCCGGATGGGGCATGGGCGGGTCAGGCGGGGCATGGGCGGGGCCGGATGCGCCATGAGAGATAGAGAGCTCTAAAGAGGGGGGATAGAGAGAGCAGAAGAGGGGGGATAAAGAGAGGGGAGAGAAAGCAAAAGAGAGGGGGGGAGAGAGCAAAAGAGGGGCATAGAGAGAGCAAAAGAGATGGGGTAGAGAGAGCAAAAAGAGGGTGGAAAAGAGAGAGCAAAAGAGAGGAAGAGAGACAGCAGAAGAGGGGGAGAGAGAGAGCACAAAAGAGGGGGAGAAAGCACAAAAGAGGGGGAGAGAGAGCACAAAAGAGGTGATAAAAGAGCTCAAAAAAGAGGGGGGAGAGAGCATCAAAGAGGGGGAGAGAGAGAGCTCAAAAGAGAGGGGGAGAGAGAGCGCAAAAGAGAATGGGGAGAGAGCGCAAAAGAGAAGGGGGAGAGAGCGCAAAAGAGAAGGGGGACAGTGCAAAGAGAGGGGGTAGATAGTGCTAAAGAGATGGGGGAGAGAGCGCTAAAGAGAGGAGGGAGAGAGCGCTAAAGAGAGGGGGGGGAGAGAGCAAAAGAGGGGAGAGAGAGCAAAAGAGGGGGGAGAGAGCAAAAGAGAGGGGGGAGAGTGCAAAAGAGAGGGGGGAGAGAGCGCAAAAGAGGGGGGAGAGAGCGCAAAAAAGAGGGGGAGAGAGCACAAAAGAGAGGGGGGAGAGAGCAAAAGCGGGGGAGAGAGAGCAAAATAGGGGAGAGAGAGCAAAAGAGGGAAGAGAGAGAGAGAGCAAAAGAGGAGCGGGGGAGAGAGAGAGCAAAAGAGGGGGGAGAGAGCAGAAGAGGGGTGGGGAAGAGAGAGCGCAAAAGAGAGGGGGAAGAGAGAGTGCAAAAGAGAGGAGGGATAGAGAGGGAGCAAGGGTTGAAACCGCGGTACTTAAAAAAATCGGCCTTTGCACACGGGCTTTAGGACTAGTTTTTAATAAATGTTTTGACACCATAAAACACGTCAGTTAATGCATATCTATCATCGATCTATCTATCTATCTATAATCATCTATCTCTCTATCTATCTTTTAACATTAGTTATGCAAATGTACACTATTGTCTTGAATTTCCCTTTTCTATTTTAAATGCAAAAGGCTGTTATTCCAACCCTGCTGAGCTTTCTCTAGCTAAGATCAGGAATTCAGAGACACAATGCCTATGCATGCATGAGAAAAAAATTGCAGTAATATATTGGATTTTCCGACACAAATGCACCCACACACATTATAATTGTTACAATTATATCCCTTTAACCTTAGATAGAACAGGCCAAAAAAGAGTATTTAGAAACTGTTTAAAGAGGAAATTATATTAACACCTAGGGTTAACATAATAACATTTGAAGTATAAGGGTTTAATAAATATGGATTTTAGTTTTTATTTAAATAAATAATTTGACACCATAAAACACATCATAATGTCAGTTAATGCATATCTGTCTATCTATCTATCTATCTATCTATTTATCTATCTATCATTTACCTATCTATCATCTATCTAGCTATCTATCTTTTAACCTTAGTTATGCAAATGTACACCATTGTCTTGAATTTCCATTTCACTTTTCTATTTTAAATGCAAAAGGCTGTTATTCCAACCCTGCTGAGCTTTCCCTAGCTAAGATCAGGAGTTTCTTGTTCTATAATCCTCTCATTTCTTGAGCATAATCCTTTGCTAGATTCTAATGTTTTTTGGATGTATAGGATGTTATTACTACATGCTGACTAGAAAGTGAGTTTGTTGTATGTGGGTGTTACTAATCCTTAAGTAATGAACACCTTTCTTAAATCAGGCCATGTTTTCATCTTCTTTGTGATTTGATGAAATTTAGTGGTTTTGTTTTCATGCATTGTTATGCATTTCTCAATGACTAGGTTTGCTCTATTTCAATTTTCCACTAAGCTTTTATGGTTTTTACTCTTTTCTCTGAATCACTTTGAAACCAAGATATGAACTGCAAAGTGATTTTAAGCTTTCTCGCAGAGGTGATCCATATACTTTTCTGTAATTTACACCGTTTTAAATTTTGTTCATAAATCTAGACATCCATATCCTAAGGCGAGCGTGGCATTGTTAAGCTGGTCCCTCCTACCTCACTTTTATACTGTCTAAATTTGTCTAATTTAGATAAATGCACATTGTCCTAATGCAAATGGCTGGTTGCCAAATGTCTTTTTTTTTTTATTGACTTCGATGTCCCTTCCTAAGATTTCTTATATATTTAGAATCAAATAATATGTGACTTTAGACTCCAAAACAGATTTTTTTTCTATAGAACTCAATATAAGCATTTTGAGTTTGTTAGCAAATAGTTTTTAAACTGTTTTTGTATGGTAATTAACAAGTTAATTGATATTTTTCTGTGCTTTCCATTCAGTGTTAAATATTGGAAAAGTTCAAATTTATTACTTGCCCTGGAGTATTTCCATAAATATACATATTATACATGTGCATCACTAATTCCTTTTATAGAGTACATTTATCTGTGATTTACCTCCTGACAACTAAGAGTAGGCAAAGATACCCAACACCCCAAGAGCCTTTAGTTCTCAAAAGCGGTATATCCGGACAGGTTATTATACCGTTACATATACTGTACGTCACACCAATATATTGCATTTGTCCTGCCATATTTATTAAATTTTTTATTTCTCTTGTTAAGTGTATCCAGTCCACGGATCATCCATTACTTGTGGGATATTCTCCTTCCCAACAGGAAGTTAGTTGCAAGAGGATCACCCACAGCAGAGCTGCTATATAGCTCCTCCCCTCACTGCCATATCCAGTCATTCTCTTGCAACTCTCAACTAAGATGGAGGTCGTAAGAGGACTGTGGTGTTTTATACTTAGTTTATTTCTTCAATCAAAAGTTTGTTATTTTTAAATGGTACCGGAGTGTACTGTTTATCTCAGGCAGTATTTAGAAGAAGAATCTGCCTGCGTTTTCTATGATCTTAGCAGAAGTAACTAAGATCCTTTGCTGTTCTCACATATTCTGAGGAGTGAGGTAACTTCAGAGGGGGAATAGCGTGCAGGTTTTCCTGTAATAAGGTATGTGCAGTTAAAATATTTTTCAAGGGATGGAATTTGCTAGAAAATGCTGCTGATACCGAAGTAATGTAAGTAAAGCCTTAAATGCAGTGATAGCGACTGGTATCAGGCTTATTAATAGAGATACATACTCTTATAAAAGTGTATTTTAAAACGTTTGCTGGCATGTTTAATCGTTTTTTACATATGTTTGGTGATAAAACTTATTGGGGCCTAGTTTTTTCCACATGGCTGGCTTGAATTTTGCATAGAAACAGTTCCCTGAGGCTTCCCACTGTTGTAATATGAGTGGGAGGGGCCTATTTTAGCGTTTTTTTGCACAGCAAAAATTACAGACACAGACATCCAGCTTCTTCCTGCATGATCCAGGACTTCTCTGAAGGGCTCAAAAGGCTTCAAAAGTCGCATTGAGGGAGGTTAAAAGCCACAGTAGAGCTGTGGCAGTTGTGACTTTTTAAAAAACGTTTTTGTCATTTGTTGTTCCGTTTTTGGTATTAAGGGGTTAATCATCCATTTGCAAGTGGGTGCAATGCTCTGCTAACTTATTACATACACTGTAAAAATTTCGTTAGTGTAACTGCATTTTTTCACTGTTATTTCAAAATTTGGGAAAATTTGTGTTTCTTAAAGGCGCAGTAACGTTTTTTATATTGCTTGTAAACTTGTTTTAAAGTGTTTTCCAAGCTTGCTAGTCTCATTGCTAGTCTGTTTAAACATGTCTGACACAGAGGAACCTACTTGTTCATTATGTTTGAAAGCCATGGTGGAGCCCCATAGGAGAATGTTTACTAAATGTATTGATTTCACCTTAAACAGTAAAGATCAGTCTTTATCTATAAAAGAATTATCACCAGAGGGTTCTGTCGAGGGGGAAGTTATGCCTGTAAAAATTTCGTTAGTGTAACTGCATTTTTTCACTGTTATTTCAAAATTTGGGAAAATTTGTGTTTCTTAAAGGCGCAGTAACGTTTTTTATATTGCTTGTAAACTTGTTTTAAAGTGTTTTCAAAGCTTGCTAGTCTCATTGCTAGTCTGTTTAAACATGTCTGACACAGAGGAACCTACTTGTTCATTATGTTTGAAAGCCATGGTGGAGCCCCATAGAGAATGTGTACTAAATGTATTGATTTCACCTTAAACAGTAAAGATCAGTCTTTATCTATAAAAGAATTATCACCAGAGGGTTCTGTCGAGGGGGAAGTTATGCCGACTAACTCTCCCCACCTGTCAGACGCTTCGCCTCCCGCTCAGGGGACGCACGCTAATATGGCGCCAATTACATCAGGGACGCCCATAGCGATTACCTTGCAGGACATGGCTGCAATCATGAATAATACCCTGTCAGAGGTATTATCTAGATTGCCTGAATTAAGAGGCAAGCGCGATAGCTCTGGGGTTAGGAGAGATACAGAGCATGCAAATGCTGTTAGAGCCATGTCTGATACTGCGTCACAGTATGCAGAACATGAGGACGGAGAGCTTCAGTCTGTGGGTGACATCTCTGACTCGGGGAAACCTGATTCAGAGATTTCTAATTTTAAATTTAAGCTTGAGAACCTCTGTGTATTGCTTGGGGAGGTATTAGCTGCTCTGAATGACTGTAACACAGTTGCAATTCCAGAGAAATTGTGTAGGCTGGATCGATACTATGCGGTGCCGGTGTGTACTGACGTTTTTCCTATACCTTAAAGACTTACAGAAATTATTAGCAAGGAGTTGGATAGACCCGGTGTGCCCTTTTCCCCACCTCCTATATTTAGAATTTTTTTTCCAATAGACGCCACTACACGGGACTTATGGCAGACGGTCCCTAAGGTGGAGGGAGCAGTTTCTACTTTAGCAAAGCGTACCACTATCCCGGTTGAGGACAGTTGTGCTTTTTCAGATCCAATGGATAAAAAATTGGAGGGTTACCTTAAGAAAATGTTTATTCAACAAGGTTTTATTTTACAGCCCCTTGCATGCATTGCGCCTGTCACTGCTGCGGCGGCATTCTGGTTTGAGGCCCTGGAAGAGGCCATCCAGACAGCTCCATTGAATGAAATTATTGGACAAGCTTAGAACGCTTAAGCTAGCTAACTCATTTGTTTCTGATGCCATTGTTCATTTGACTAAACTAACGTCTAAGAATTCCGGATTCGCCATCCAGGCGCGTAGGGCGCTATGGCTTAAATCTAAATTACTCAACATTCCTTTCAAGGGGCAGACCTTATTCGGGCCTGGCTAGAAGGAAATTATTGCTGACATTACTGGAGTCAAGGGTCATACCCTTCCTCAGGACAGGGCCAAATCAAAGGCCAAACAGTCTAATTTTCGTGCCTTTCGAAATTTCAAGGCAGGAGCAGCATCAACTTCCTCCGCTTCAAAACAAAAGGGATCTATTGCTCATTCCAGACAGGCCTGGAAACCTAACCAGTCCTAGAACAAGGGCAAGCAGGCCAGAAATCCTGCTGCTGCCCCCAAGACAGCATGAAGGAATGGCCCCCTATCCGGAAACGGATCTAGTGGGGGGGCAGACTTTCTCTCTTCGCCCAGGCGTGGGCAAAAGATGTTCAGGATCCCTGGGCGTTGGAGATCATATCTCAGGGATAACTTTCTGGACTTCAAGCTTCTCCTCCACAAGGGAGAGTTTCATCTTTTAAGGTTATCATGCAACCAGATAAAGAAAGAGGCATTCTTAAGCTGTGTGCAAGACCTCCTAGTAATGGGAGTGATCCATCCAGTTTCCGCGGACGGAACAAGGACAGGGATTTTATTCAATCTGTTTGTGGTTCCCAAGAAAGAGGGAACCTTCAGACCAATCTTGGATCTAAAGATCTTAAACAAATTCTCAGAGTTCCATCATTCAAGAAGGGACAACTATTCAGACCAACCTACCCATGATCCAAGAGGGTCAGTACATGACCCACAGTGGACTTAAAGGATGCCTACCTTCACATACCGATTCACAAAGATCATCATCGGTTCCTGAAGGTTTGCCTTTCTAGACAGGCATTACCAATTTTGTAGCTGCTTCCCTTCGGGTTGGCCACTGCCCCGAGAATTTTTACAAAGGGTTTCTGGGCTCACTTCTGGCGGTTCTAAGACCGCGAGGCATATCGGTGGCTCCGTATCTAGACGACATCCTGATACAGGCGTCAAGCTTTCAAATTGCCAAGTCTCATACAGAGATAGTTCTGGCATTTCTGAGGTTGCATGGGGTGGAAAGTGAACGTGGAAAAGAGTTCTCTATCACCCACTCACAAGAGTCTCCTTCCTAGGGACTCTTATAGATTCCTGTAGAGATGAAAATTTACCTGACGGAGTCCAGGGGTTATCAAAACTTCTAAAGCTTGCCGTGTCCTTCATTCCATTCCACGCCCGTCAGTGGCTCAGTGCATGGTAGTAATCGGCTAAAGGGTAGCGGCAATGACATAGTGCCTTTGCGTGCCGGGCATCTCAGAACCGCTGCAATTATGAATGCTAAGTCAGTGGAATGGGATTACTCAGATTTGTCCCCCTCTACTAAATCGGGATCAAGAGGACCAGAGATTCTTTTCTCTGGTGGCTTTCCTCGGGTGACGGCCATCTGTCCAAGGATATGACCTTTCGCAGGCCAGATTGGACGATTGTAACAACAAATCGCCAGGCCCTTCTAGGTTGGGGCGGCAGTCTGGAACTCCCTGAAGGCTCAGGGATTTGTGGATCAGGAGGAGAAACTCCTCCCAATACATATTCTGGAGTTAAGAGCATTATTCAATGCTCTTTCTAGCTTGCCTCAGTTAGCAACACTGGAGGTTCATCAGATTTCAGTCGGACAACATCACGGACTGTGCTTACATCAACCATCAAGGGGGAACCAGGAGTTCCCTAGCGATGTTAGAAGTCTCAAAGATAATTCAGCTGGGCAGAGTCTCACTCTTGCCACCTGTCAGCGATCCACATCCCAAGCGTAGAGAACAGGGAGGCGGATTTTCTAAGTCGTCAGACTTTTCATCCGGGGGAGTGGGGAACTCCATCCGGGAAGTGTGTTGCTCAACTGGTCCATCGTTTGGGGCAGAACCAGAACTGGATCTCATGGCGTCTCGCCAGAACGCCAAGCTTCCTTGTTACGGATCCAGGTCCAGGGACCCGGGAGCAACGCTGATAGATGCTCTAGGCAGCTCCTTGGTTCTTCAACCTGGCCTATGTGTTCCACCGTTTCCTCTGCTCCCTCGACTGATTGCCAAAATCAAACAGGAGAGAGCATGGGTGATTCTGATAGCGCCTGCGTGGCCACGCAGGACCTGGAATGCAGACCTAGTGACATGGCCATCTCTTCCACCATGGACTCTACCTCTGAGGCAGGACCTTCTAATACAAGGTCCTTTCAATCATCCAAATCTAATTTCTCTGAGACTGACTGCATGGAGATTGAACGCTTGATTCTATCAAGGGCGTGGCTTCTCCGAGTCAGTCATTGATACCTTAATACAGGCTCGGAAGCCTGTCACCAGGAAAATCTACCATAAGATATGGCGTAAATATCTTTATTGGTGTGAATCCAAGAGTTACTCATGGAGTAAGGGTTAGGATTCCTAGGATATTGTCCTTTCTCCAAGAGGGTTTGGACAAAGGCTTATCAGCTAGTTCTTTAAAAGGACAGATCTCTGCTCTGTCTATTCTTTTGCACAAGCGTCTGGCAGAAGTTCCAGACGTCCAGCATTTTGTCAGGCTTTGGTTAGGATTAAGCCTGTGTTTAAAACTGTTGCTCCCCCCGTGGAGCTTAAACTTGGTTCTTAAAGTTCTTCAGGGGAGTTCCGTTTGAACCCCTTCATTCCATTGATATTAAACTTTTAGTTAAATTCTTTTTTATTAATAAGTAAACAGGGAGTGTAACAAAAGAAAAAGGAGACGACATAAAAACATACATTGCTTGTTTTACAAATTCTATATAGTCTGTCATCCTCCGGTGATCGACACCCCTCTATTACACAGAGCAGAGGGGGCCAAGGAACGAACAAGGTATCGTAAGCGTAAAAGGAGGAAGGAATGACATATGGTAACAAGTTTTTTCCAATGTAAGACAGAATCAGAATAAAAGAAAAATGAATAAAATTAATTAGTCCGGGCCCGGGGGAGGCTCATCTAGTTAGGAGTAGGATCAAGTATGACAGCGCTAATCATTACTATTCACGTTTGTATTCGTCCCATATAAATTGAAGGACCATAAAGTGTTGTCGGTTGTACCTCTTGTTAAGCGGAGTATTCCTCAAGCTCTAATAATTCTGATACTTTGTCACGCCAATAGGTTAGTGTGGGAATATCTCTTGTCTTCCACTTTTTATCTATTAACATCTTTACACTGTTCGTTAAAGATGCGAAAAAGAGGAAGTAAGGACCTACAGGGCAATTTAGTGGATTTATTTATAAGCCAGATCAGAGGATCAGGTGGGATAGAGATTTGGAAGATAGATTCAATTTCATGTATGACCTCATACCAGTAGTGGTTCAAACGTGAAACACCACCACCAAAGTGTGTGCCCAGTCCGCTGCCCACATGTCCGCATCTCCATGCACCGTGTCGCTTGTGGATGAGAACAGGCGGTGGAGTCTGCGGGGGGTTAGGTACCAGCAGTGTAAGATTTTATAATTGGTCTCTAGTATTGGATGAAGAGACAGATGATCTTTTTGTGTTTACGGAATATATTGGCTGCAGGGCCTGTGGAAGAATTTTTTCCCCAGTTCTCTCTCCCACATCTCAATGGAGTAGGGGGAGGTTACCCGGGAGGTTGGTTTGAAGGAGGATTTTTATAAATCGTAGATAGAGAGTGCCTAAATGGTGTGTTTGTCAGGTATCTTTCTCTAAGTTGGTGGGAGTGCGGGTTAAATTATTTTTATTGCTGTGGGTAGAGATGTAGTTGTTGTGTAAAGCATCTGTAAGAGAAACCAGTTCTTTGCCCAGGCAATCCCTTTTCTATTAAGCTGTGTTGTGTGCACAAGACCGCGTTGGTAGTTATATCGTGAGCAGAAATACTCTTTATTGAGATGTCTAATGGTGATGGTGCCCTCGGGCACGACAGGGGAGAACTCTGGATTATGTGTTAAGGACGCAGGGGACTAGGGGTAGATGAAAGGAAGAGGGTGGCGTAGTTTGTCAGTTTCCATATCGAGCGGTCTCTCTAATAATAGGGGTTAGAGAGTTGTCTAATTGCTACATTAAGGTCTGCTGGGCGCCAGCAAAGGCTCGGGAGAGGGGTGTCAGGGGGACAACTTTCTTTCTAAACGAACCCATCGTCTCTGATGTGACCCCACTCTCAGTCAAGGGTCCCTCTGTAGGAAAATGGCATTTCTGTACTCGTAAAGGTTGGGAACACTCCAGCCCCCCTGTGACTTCAACAGATACATTGTGGTCTCTATTGATTCTTTGGAGGTTTATTATTCCAGATGAAATGTGCTATAAACAGGTTTTGCATTTGAGATATGTATTTAGGGTGTATGGGGATTGGGAGAGCCCCCATGATATAAAGTAATCTCGGGGAAAATATTCATCTTTATAGTATTTATCCGGACCCCACCATGATAACTTTTTTACCTTCCAGGAGGATAGATCACGCATTATTGTGGTTTGAGAGGGATAAAATTGTCACGGAATAACGCTCGGAATGAGGAAGATAGAAAGATGCCCAGGTATTTCAAGGTGCCTCTACACCATCTGAGTGGGCACTCCCGTTTGATGAGCTCCACCGAGCTGGGCAGGAGGCCAAAGTCTAGGATCTCAGACTTGTTGTGGTTTATGAGAAAGTCCGCTAGGTCTTGAACTTGGAGAGTTCCAATAGGAGGGCGGGGATCGAGGGTTTCAGGGTTGGTAAGGGTAAGTAGGATGTCGTCCGCGGAATAGGGACGAATTATAGGTGTCTTGAACTATGGATATTCCAGTTATATCTGTGTTGTTCTGATTTTAGGGCCAGTGTGTTTCGATGAACAGTGCGAACAAGTACGGGGGGAGGGGGGCAGCCCTGGCGTGTGCCATTCTTTATTGCTATTGGGGGGATAGAGAAACCGTTAAGTGTGATGCTAGCACTCGGTGCGAATTATATAAGGAGAATATTCTCTCAGGGTGGTTGGACCGAAGCCAAAGGCTTCGAGAGACGATCGAAGGAAAGACCAGTTGACCCGATCAAAAAGCCTTTCCGCGTCTGTGGAGACTAATACCGCTGGGATTCTATTCTTTGGAGATATGGCCAAATTAATTGTATGTTTCGCACGGTATTGTCCCTTGCCTCACGGCCTGGGACAAAAACCCACTTGATCATTATGGATGAGATTAGGGAGGAATCGATTTACATGGTTAGCGATAATTTTCGCGAAAATCTTTAAGTCAGAGTTAATTAGTGAGATCGGGCGGTAGTTAGATACTATATCTGGGGATCTGTTAGGTTTGGGGATAACCGAGATATGGGCCCGTTAGAAGTGGGGGGGAAGTCTTTATCTCCATCCACACTGCAGAAGTATCTTAGAGGTATGGGGAAAGCAATTCCTTGAATTGGATGTAATATGAGTTTCCGAAACCGTCAGGGCCTGGGCCTTGCGCTGAGGGAGAGAGATATAACTCCAATGATTTCTTCTGCGTTTAAATGGGTTATCTAATTCGTCTCTCTGATCGTTAGTTAGTTTTGGGAGGTTTAGGCTTGAGAGGTAGTCATTGATGTCTTCCTGGGAGGGGGGATCTCTGTCACGTCTGATATTGTAGAGGTTTTCGTAGTAGTCTTTAAAAGCTAAAGAAATACCGGAGGTCGTGTGTCTAGTAGAGCCATCAGTTCCCCGAATACCCATTATGTGTCGTCTGTTAGTTCTTCTTTTAAGTTGGCGAGCGAGCATTCTACCCTGTTTGTTTGCTCCCTCGTAATATATCTTTCTAAGAAATAGGGCTTTTTGTTTGGCCTGAGTACCTAAGAGGAGGTTAAGTTGTTGGCGTTTGATATTAAACTTTTATCTTGGAAAGTTCTGTTTTTGATGGCTATTTCCTCGGCTCGAAGAGAATCTGAGTTATCTGCCTTACATTGTGATTCTCCTTATCTGATTTTTCATTCAGACAAGGTAGTTCTGCGTACCAAACCTGGGTTTTTACCTAAGGTGGTTTCTAACAGGAATATCAATCAAGAGATTGTTGTTCCATCATTGTGTCCTAATCCTTCTTCAAAGAAGGAACGTCTTTTGCATAATCTGGACGTAGTCCGTGCCTTGAAGTTTTACTTACAGGCTACTAAAGGATTTTCGACAAACATCTGCCTGTTTGTCGTTTACTCTGGACAGAGGAGAGGTCAAAAAGCTTCGGCAACCTCTCTCCTCCTTTTGGCTTCGGAGCATAATACGCTTAGCCTATGAGGACTGCTGGACAGGCAGCCCCTGAAAGGATTACAGCTCATTCTACTAGAGCTGTGGCTTCCCACATGGCTTTAAAATGAGGCCTCTATTGAACAGATTTGCAAGGCTGCGACTTGGTCTTCAGCTTCACTCCCTTTTCAAATTTTACAAATTTGACACTTTTGCTTCTTCGGAGGCTGTTTTTTGGGAGAAAGGTTCTACAGGCAGTGGTTCCTTCCGTTTAAGGTTCCTGCCTTGTCCCTCCATCATCCGGTGTACTTTAGCTTTGGTATTGGTATCCACAAGTAATGGATGATCCGTGGACTGGATACACTTAACAAGAGAAAACATAATTTATGCTTACCTGATAAATTTATTTCTCTTGTAGTGTAACCCAGTCCACGGCCCGCCCTGTCCTTTTAAAGGCAGGTCTAAATTTTAATTAAACTACAGTCACCACTGCACCCTATGGTTTCTCCTTTCTCGTCTTGTTTCGTCGAATGACTGGATATGGCAGTGAGGGGAGGAGCTATATAGCAGCTCTGCTGTGGTGATCCTCTTGCAACTTCCTGTTGCAGGGCTACTAAAGATTTTCCCAGCTGGTAGGGGCAGGATTACGTTTTTTCAAAGAAATTTGGATCAATTCAGATTCACAATCTTTGGATTCAGAACATTGTTTCAGAAGGGTACAGAATAGGGCTTCAAGATAAGGCCTCCTGCAAGAAGATTTTTTCTTTCCCGTGTCCCAGTAAATCCAGTGAAGGCTCAAGCATTTCTGAAATGTGTTTCAGATCTAGAGTTGGCTGGAGTAATTATGCCAGTTCCAGTGCTGGAACAGGGGGCTGGGGTTTACTCAAATCTCTTCATTGTACCAAAGAAGGAGAATCCTTCAGACCAGTTCTGGATTTAAAAATAATAAATCATTATGTAAGGATACCAACATTCAAAATGGTAGACTATAAGGACTATTCTGTTTTTTGTTCAGCAAGGGCATATATGTCCTCAATAGATTTACAGGATGCATATCTGCATATTCCGATTCATCCAGATCACTATCAGTTTCTGAGATTCTCTTTCCTAGACAAGCATTACCAGTTTTGTGGCTCTGCCGTTTGGCCTAGCAACAGCTCCAAGGATTTTTACTAAGGTTCTCGGTGCCCTTTTGTCTGTAATCAGAGGAACAGGGTATTGTGGTATTTCCTTATTTGGACGATATCTTTCGGTACTTGCTCAGTCTTCTCATTTTAGCAGGAATCTCATACGAATCAACTTGTATTGTTTCTTCGAGATCATGGTTGGAGGATCATTTTACCCTAAAAGTTTCATTGACTCCTCAGACAAGGGTAACCTTTTTAGGTTTCCAGATAGATCAGTGTCCATGACTCTGTCTCTGACAGACAAGAGACGTCTAAAATTGGTTTCAGCTTGTCGAAACCTTCAGTCTCAAATCATTCCCTTTCGGGTAGCCTTATGCATGGAAATTCTAGGTCTTATGACTGCTGCATCGGACGCGATCCCCTTTGCTCGTTTTCACATGCGACCTCTTCAGCTTTGTATGCTGAACCAGGTGGTGCAGGGATTATACAAAGATATCTCAATTGATATCTTTAAAACAGATTGTACAACACTCTCTGACGTGGAGGACAGATCACCATCGTTTAGTTCAAGGGGCTTCTTTTGTTCTTCCAACCTGGACTGTGATTTCAACAGATGCAAGTCTGACAGGTTGGGGAGCTGTTTGGGGTCTCTGACAGCCACAAGGGGTTTGGGAATCTCGGGAGGTGAGATTACCAATCAATATTTTGGAACCTCCGTGCAATTTTCAGAGCTCTTCAGTCATGGCCTCTTCTAAAGAGAGAGTCGTTCATTTGTTTTCAGACGGGACAATGTCACAACTGTGGCATATATCAATCATCAAGGGAGGGACTCACAGTCCTCTGGCTATGAAAGAAGTATCTCGAATACTGTATGGCGGAATCCAGCTCCTGTCTATTTCTCTGCGGTTCATATCCCAGGTATAGACAATTGGAAAGTGGATTATCTCATCGCCAAACATTTACATGCCGGGCGAATGGTCTCTTCACACCAGAGGTATTTCTTCAGATTGTTCAAATGTGGGAACTTTCGCAGAAATAGATCTGATGGCTTCTCATCTAAACAAGAAGCTTCCCAGGTATCTGTCCAGATCCAGGGATCCTCAGGCGGAGGCAGTGGATGCATTGTCACTTCCTTGGAAGTATCAATCCTGCCTATATCTTTCCGCCTCTAGTTCTTCTTCCAAGAGTAATTTCCAAGATTCTGAAGGAATGCTCGTTTGTGTTCTGCTGGTGGCTCCAGCATGGCCTCACAGGTTTTGGTATGTGGATCTTGTCCGGTTGGCCACTTGCCAACCGTGGACTCTTTCCGTTAAGACCAGACCTTCTGTCGCAAGGTCCTTTTTTCCCATCAGGATCTCAAATCCTTACATTTGAAGGTATGGAGAGTTGAACGCGTGATTCTCAGTCAAAGAGGTTTCTCTGACTCTGTGATTAATACTATGGTTACAGGCTCGTAAATCTGTATCTAGGAAGATATATTATCGAGTCTGGAAGATTTACATTTCTTGGTGTCTTTCTCATCATTTTTCCTGGCATTCTTTTAGAATTCCGAGAATTTTACAGTTTTCTTCAGGATGGTTTGGAATAAAGGTTTGTCTCGCAAAGGTTGAAAGGACAAATCTCTGCTCTTTCTGTTCTTTTTCACAGAAAGATTGCGTAATCTTCCTGATATTCATTGTTTTGTACAAGCTTTGGTTCGTATAAAACCTGTTATTAAGTCAATTTCTCCTCGGAGTTTGAAATTTGGTTCTGGGGGCTCTTCAAGCTCCTCCGTTTGAACCTATGCATTCACTAGACATTAAATTACTTTCTTGGAAAGTTTTGTTTCTTTTGGGGCCATCTCTTCTGCTAGAGAGCTTTCTGAATTATCTGCTCTTTATTGTGAGTCCCTTTTCTGATTTTTCATCAGGATAAGGCGGTGTTGCGAACTTCTTTTAAATTTTTACCTAAGGTTGTTGAATTCTAACAACATTAGTAGAGAATTGTGGTTCCTTCATTGTGTGCCTAATCTAAGAATTCTAAGGAGAGATCATTGCATTCTTGTGGATGTAGTTAGAGCTTTGAAATATTATGTTGAAGCTACTAAGAATTTCCGAAAGACTTCTAGTCTATTTGTTATCTTTTCCGGTTCTAGGAAAGGTCAGAAGGCCTCTGCCATTTCTTTGGCGTCTTGGTTTGAAATCTTTAATTCATCATGCTTATGTCGAGTCGGGTAAAACTCCGCCTCAAAGGATTACAGCTCATCTACTAGGTCAGTTTCTACTTCCTGGGCGTTTAGGAATGAAGCTTCGGTTGATCAGATTTGCAACTTGTCTTCTTTGCATACTTTTACTAAATTCTACCATTTTGATGTGTTTCTTCTTCTGAAGCAGTTTTTGTAGAAAAGTTCTTCAGGCAGCTGTTTCAGTTTGATTCTTCTGCTTATAATTTTCAGTTTTTTTCATTATAAGATTTAAACTTTATTTTGGGTGTGATTATTTTCAGCGGAATTGGCTGTCTTTATTTTATCCCTCCCTCTCTAGTGACTCTTGCGTGGAAGATCCACATCTGGGTTTTCATTATCCCTTACGTCACTAGCTCATGACTCTTGCTAATTACATGAAAGAAAACATAATTTATGTACAGAAACTTACCTGATATATTCATTTCTTTCATATAGCAAGAGTCCATGAGGCCCACCCTTTTGTGGTGGTTATGATTTTTTTGTATAAAGCACAATTATTCCAATTCCTTATTTTTTATGCTTCGCACTTTTGTCTATGACCCCACGTCTTGGCTAGGCGTTAAACTGATTTGTGGGTGTGGTGAGGGGTGTATTTATAGGCATTTGAGGTTTGGGAAACTTTGCCCCTCCTGGTAGGACTGTATTTCCATACGTCACTAGCTCATGGACTCTTGCTAATATGAAAGAAATGAATTTATCAGGTTAAGTTTCTTACATAAATTATGTTTTTTCAGAATAAGCAGAAGTATTAATCAGTGTGCAGAAATGTTTCTAGGTGGTGTTCATTGTCTGTGTGGTTATTTATATTTTATAGATAATTTTTTTTAACTGTCCCCACTTCTTTACAATCTGACCCTTTAGAGAGAAGGTCCACAGATAATTTATTTGTGTAATTCAAAGTGTGGGCTTTGCAAATTGGTATCCGTTTGTTCTCCAGCCCATTTTGCATTTTTTTGTTTGCTATTGCACATAGTCAATCTATTTTGTCTAAGGATTGATGTCCCTACCATTTTATTGTATGACAGAGGAGTACTGATGACTTTGCTCCTGGTTTCTAAGGATTTTGTATGTTCCACCAATACTGAAGTTTTGGCGGTTATGCCTCCACCAAGTAAGTGTAAACATACTTCTATTGATAAACAATATTTGGTAGATTCTTCTGCTCATAATGTTCCTATCAGGAAATATATTTTTTCCAATAGTTCAGATTTTTCCTCAGAAATTATTTCTAAAGAATGTCTAAGTCTGGAACTCTTTTTACTCCAAATTTAAAAGGATGTTTCCAAAAGAAAGATGTTTCAGGGAGGAGTGAGCGCTGTTGGAGACTTCCGTTGGGGGAGGTGCTGTGCAGATTACCTGCACACAGGTGTTGTGAGAAGACGCTACTCCATCACTCCCCGCTCCTAGCCACTTGTCCTGAGTGCTTACCAGGAGTACTGTTGTGGCGCTCTGCGAGTCTACGGCCCGCCCGAGTTAGGAGTCTCCCATAGCTGATTCAGCTAGCGATTCAGTAGCAATGGAACTTTTAATTTCTCTAGGGGAACTACCCCGCAAGCCACTCTCGGGGAAAAAGAAAAAGGAATACCCTGTTGCACTGAAGCTCCCATACTCATAAATTGGCCGAGATCGAGGGTAAGTATGTGGTGATTGAAATGCCTCTATCTACCCACTATAGCAGGACGGAGGCAAAAGAGGAAAAGGAAGAGAAAAAGGGGAAAGAAAGGGGGAAGAAGGGAAAGGGAAAAAAAAGAGAGGAGGGTTAAACCTCCATCTGCAAAAACGCAGCTAAATCTTCTTAAATTTAAAGGGACTTCATAATAAAATACATAGGTAAAAGGGTCCAGTATTGGTATAGTTGAGACTTGGTATTGTAAATCTAATAATAAGCACTCAGTGATATACGCACACAAGCACCCCGATATAATCCCCTAGGGGATAGTAAGGCACTTCACTAATCCCTACACTATGGGAAAAAAAATATATATCCACCTATAGGTGGTCTTGGCTTTCTTTTCTTTTTTCTCACCACTTCCTACACCACAATCAACTTCTTGTCTCTTTTATTATTTTTTATGCACGCACTTAAATGGAAAAATTTGTCACTCAGGTAAAAAATCACTCTCCCATAATGCCTGCCTAAGTTAAAGATAAGAGAACTAGGGTCACCGATACTAGTTCTGATTGCATTGAAACATCTCTACCCCCATTTGACATGCAAACCCTAGTAGCACAGTTAAGTCATCTTTTCTCCCCACAATTTGACATGATTAAAAAAGAACTATCTTGTGGAGGATGCTGCTGCTACTCCTTAATACCAGGGGGGGAATATTGGATTAACTATAGGCTACATATATATAGCATGCCTTTTCTATGCATGATTGATATAGGTTATGACTTAGGGGTTGCACCAATCCATTTTTTTAAGACCGAGTACAAGTACCAATACTTTTTTTCAGGTATTCGCCGATACCAAATTACCGATACTTTTTTTGTCATGTGACAGTTTCCCAAGAGCAATACAGAGACTAATGATTTAGCTACTCTCACAGACACACACACTCTCTCACACAGACACACACACTCTCTCACACAGACACACATACTCTCTCACACAGACACAAACACTCTCTCACACAGACACACACACTCTCTCACACAGACACACACTCTCTCACACAGACACCACACTTCTCTCACACAGACACACTTTGTTTGAAGGAACAGCAATGCACTACTGGGGCTAGCTCAACAAGTTAAGTGAGCAAATGACAGGGTGAATATATGTGCAGCCACCATCAGCTAGCTCCCAGTAGCGTATTTCTGCTAGTGAGCATATAAAAATATGTGTTTCAACAAAGAATACCAAAAACACAACTCTTTCTGAATAATTTTGACTTTACTGTCCCTTTTATTAGTATATACAATTCAGAAGGAGTTTGCTTGGAATAAAATATGTGAGAGGATTGAAAAGTACTTGCCAATGCCTAAGCATGCTAGGGTTGAAGAAACCAAGCATGCTACCAGTGACACAATATAATAAATCAGCTGCAAAATCATGATTTACACTGAAAGGGACGTAGAAGTCTCTATAAAAAAAAATAGCTTAATTTTATGATATAAAATCCTGTCCAGAAGGCCAATAATAAAAATGTATTCATGTACAATGTATTAAGTTCTACACAAGTACACATGCCCCGCTTCACAAATTCAAAGGTTGATTTTACCAGTTTTTGTAAGGGTAGTTGTTCCCTTTGAAAGCCAGAAGGTTTTCAAAAATGAACATTTATAGGATCATGAAAAATGAATTTTCTCTTAAAAAGAGTATCTTTGCTCCAAAAGAGAGACATGTTAGAGGTGAAATATTTTTTAACAGGCAAATTAACACATTGCATCACAAAATTAGACAGGGCCATAAATATTAAGAATTAATATAGGGAGAATTGCTTGTTTCAAAATTATTGAATTTAAATTTGTTCTGTATACCTTACAGAGCTAAATATATTTAGAAAAAATGGTCTAATATTTACCAGTCCTAATCATATTTTACAAAATGTATAAAATATAAATAAAACATATAAAACAGTGGCCTGAAAAGCACTGCGGCATTCTGGAAGTGGAACTTTGACTTCATACATTTAATTTAACTTTTATTTTATTTGATAAGCAAAAAAAACAAACCGTTTTTGTTTAAAAATAAAATGCTCTAAGCAAAGAGACCTTTTTATTTATACTTAGCTACAGTCTCCTTTTTTAGCTTGTGCCATAGTTTTGACATGTATGAAAAACGTATGTAACGTTTTGTAGATAACTTGCTGCCAAAAATCTTATATCACTGACACTGATATAAATATGCAATTGCTTTGAATATGAAACAAGCATACGTTCGTTTAAATTAGACTGGGACTACAATTATGCCCAATTTTTGCTGTTACACAAGATTATGCATATACTGATCATCATTTAGATCAGCTTACCTCAAACCTCCACGCGCCGGTCGCTCTATTGTGCTCTCTCACTGGGTCCGCCCACCCCTGTAGCATGTTCTCCTGAAACAACTTTGTGTTAGCGTGGCAGCGTGTCTATACTAAGGGCAGAAGTAAAGACAAAAGCTCCCTTGCGTCACGTCCCTCCTTCCTTCAAAGCAGCTCCAAAAGTATCGGTAGAGGTATCGGAGCATTTTTGCATGAGTACAAGTACTTGTGCAAATTGCTAAGTATCGGGCACCGATAGACCGATACTAGTATCGGTATCTGGTGCATCCCTAGTTATGACCGACTACAATCATGCTTATCTAGCATATACTACATACCCCCTAGGAATAGCAAATCTAGCGATGTGGTGAGAATGACCCAATAACCTTCTTTCTTATTAAAAAGCCCAACAACAATTTCCTAGATGAAGAAATGCTAGCACTCTTCCCGCCACAACAAATTCAATAATAGGAATAGTCTTACTGGCATTTTCTATCTTTCCATTGCACTATATTAGGTGTAACATGAAAGCGGTGCAGCTCTGTCCAGTTAATCTATAGTGCACTAATTTTAGGGTGTATATTCTGATCTCCCCTTCTTGCTTCCATATACCAAGTTATTATATAGATAAAAGCTGATTCGCATACACTATCTCAACACATATAGTTCAGTGCATATTGTGCTATCCTTTTATGTTTGGGGATTTACCCCCCATTACCTATAGTTAATTGGTTTCTGTTTTATCTAGCTCTCATTTGGCACGGAAGTTATAATTATGCGCCAATATATTCATTACGTCAAGTAGTCCACCTTACAGCTGTTACTTTGGGGTTATCTTAAAGTCGCTTGCTAGTGAGTTTAGTTTAGCATTTCCACACATATTACTATTTCATGCCCACAGGCTAACACTTAAGTACCTCTAGGTACTAATATTAATTTACTGTGTACTGATCTCCGGTTCAACCTCATGGATATTTTACAATAGTCTGGAACAAGCTGTTTTACAGAAGCTAACTTAGCATGCTTGGGCACCCTATATATCGAAGACATCTTAAGCTATAAATTGTAATTACCATATTTAACTTACCACCCCCCCCACACCACTTATGAACCTCCTAACTTAGGAGGGCTACCTAAACAGCTTATCTCTCCTATGCCGCAACCTTACTATTGTTTTACTAATAACCTTTGCAGTATGTCATGAAGTTAATCTTGCTTTCTCACATCTACCGTAGCAGGTTTGCTTGGGTATGCAGAGCAATATACTTACTTATCTAATCATATCCTTATGTTAACAGTAAGAAAGTTCCCCCTTCATGACAATTTATATAGAGTGTTTAAATATAAAAAGAGGTTTGTCATTTGAGACCCAAAAGTGGTCTCCTTTAGTGTGAATAACCCCCAACAATTTGAAACTGCAGAGGCGAGGCCCATGAGTGACCTCTTTTGTATTTATGGAGGTTGACTAAATATTAGGCATTTGCAATGTATACCATAACCTTGGATCTTAGTTACAGTAATTCATAATGTTTATCTCACATTTTTCATGTTTTAAGAGATTTGTACTGAATTGATTACTGTGTTTTATTGTCTTGGCATTTTATGTATAGTTAGTTGTAGTAGTGGCGCAAACCAAGTTGCTATTCCCAATGTGTCTTACTTTAAATATGTGTGATAATATGTGGGCTCAATATATGTTAATGTTTTGATGAGTACTATTTTATATTCTCTTTCGGAAAAAATTGGATGTCGAAACTTGTTTAAGAAATAAATATGATCCTTTATTTGAATATGGTAAATTTACCCAATACTAGTGATGCTAAAAGTACAATTAAACAAAAATTATTACAAATTCCTTCAAAGTTTAAAAATGACACCGGTGTCTCTATGTATAAGAATGTACGTAATTTTCTAAAAAATATAAAAAATTAAATTAAAATAATATCATTGAAATCTTGCAATTTATACAGTTATAGGTTTATCACAAGTTGTAATTTCTAACAAAAATGTTTGTAAATACAATATTATAGTGGATAAGACAAATAGTTGCTGTATAGTTCATATAGGATATTTTGTTTCAAGTTCAGCTGTGCAATTGAGATCTTATCTTAGGTAACTATATATCAAATGTAGAGGTATGTTGGTGCGATTTTTATCACACTGTGATATAAGTATACAAATTAGTACCTTGAAGTTGTATCTGTTTGATATCACTTTTGTGAGATGATTGCGGTTAAATAAACGCCGCTATGCCAATGATTTGCTTAGGTTTCTAGATCAAGCGGGTGGCAGTTCTATATGAGCTGCTGGCGGTTAAATAAATGCCGCTTTGGTTTCCTCTTGTTAGGTGGGCTTATCTGTTTGCTGCGAGAAAATTCACTTTTATATGAATGCTTGTGTAGTTGCCGTGGCCGCTCTGTATCTTGTCCTTTGTCGGTCAGTGACCGATCGCGCTCTTAAGGGTTTCTTGGTGGGATCTTCGTTACGGTTAGGTGCTAACCGTTTGCTGATGTTTTTTAAGTATCTCCGGTTTTTCTTTTCTGTGGCTTGTCTGTTGGTCAGTGACCGATCACTATGGTATGGTTGTTGGATAACCTCCTGATGTGGAATATTTGCGTGCCTCTCCGGTCCGTTGTTCCCAAGTTTTTTAGATGTCAGTCAGTGACCGATCTGGGTACTGAAATGTAGTTGTGGGATAAGTAGAAAGTTTGTAGGATAAGTAGAAAAGGAATTCTAGTTATCAATGTGATCTTTGCGGTTAAATATATGCCGCTAAGTGGGAACTTGAATATTTCAACAGTATATAGATGGTAATCTCTTTGTCTTCTCAGATCCTGTGCAGGTGTGCTCTGGTATCAACGCGTTTCGGCTGGGCAGCCTTTTTCAAGATACCAGATGTGGGGATTCAAGGCTATTTAAAGCCTCTATAATTAAGCAATGAATCACTAATTGATGATATACATAAAAATCAAAAAAGTTCAAGAACATTTAAAAAATGCTGCTTTATTATATAACATAGGTATCCTTGGGTCTTAATTATAATATAGTAGGCTGACTTTATGTAGCAATAAACATTTTATATGATTACTTTTAAAATAGAGAGAGATATTATATATCTTATGTCAATCACTTTTAGAGTGTTTGTTTTAATCACTCTATGAAACAAAGGATATTGTTAAAAGGTTTCTGTAATTAGAGCGTAATATTAGAGAAAAATAATTTGTCTATACTTATCGTTGTATCAATGTTAAACCTTAAAGTATAGTTAAAAAGGGGCCAATGGTGAATAAAAATTAGAAGGGCCAAAAGAGAATATAAATTTCAAATTTTTAATTAAGGTTTGACTCAAGTTGAATATTTCTATTTGTTATCAGTGGGCTATAATTACCCGATGGTGGGTATTGTGCTATATGGAATCTAAAATAGTACTTTTAGACCATTGTTTAGATACACGTGTTTTAATAACCTTCTAATATGTTAAATCGATATATAACTGTGCGTATTAAGTTATCATGATCGAATGAGTGTGTTGTACCAATATTTTTCTAGTTTTTTGTGGATATTAGTATTATCGGGTGGGAGATTAGCCTTCTTGTATGAATTTTTTAAATTATTGTAGGAATTTTAAAATTTCAAGTTGTGTGTCCTTAGACTGTAAAACTAAGTGGTAATTTTGTCAAATATATATATATTTTATTTTAGAATTCTATTGTATTTAATCAACTTGGTTTGTTAGTGTGATGGCTTGGGTTTTTATGATCTTAATCTTTATAAAATGGCCTATGTGTTAGTTTGAATTTCAAGTGGTGTGTCCTTAGATTGTAAAACTATATACTAATTTTTTTTCAGTAGTTTTATTATGTTAAATCAATATGTTTTAATGGTGTGTTTGTGTGTTTTTTATGATATTTATCTTATAGAATTGCATTGAGGTCTAGTTTCGCTATTGAGGCCTTTTGGGTGTAGAGTGGAATTCTTTAAAGTGGGCATAAAGTCTGGTATTATCTTTTTCTTTTTCTATGCTCTGATATGCTCTCTTATTCTTTCTTTCAGTTTCCTCCCCGTTTGACCTAGGGTACTTTAGGTACTTTAGTTTACATGAGCACTGAATTAAATAGATTATATTGGTGTCAGTTCATCTTATGGTGTCATTAATCTTCAGTTCTTTCTGGGTTACATTAGATTTTACCTTTTTGGTTTTTGTGCTAAATTTGCATGATTGCATACATGACATGGAAAAAATCCTAATAGCTTTTCATTGTTTAAGTTGTATTGCTGAGGGCCTGTTTTTGATTTAAATTCGCTTGGCGCTAGGATATTCTTTAAATTGGTGGCCTTTCTGAATATAACTTCAGGGCGATATTTTAGTCTTTTCCCTATTATGGGGTCACTTCTGGCTAGGTGCCAGTGTTTCTTTACAATGTTCTCAATTAGTTTATTTGACTAGAAAATGATGTAATAAATGGAATGTCATATGGATCTTTTTCTGCCTTGTTTGTCATATTGCTGTCTTCTAGGTAGTGACCTCCTATCTATTTGTCTAACTAGTTTGTTGGTTTCTAGTAGTTGTTTGGGGGTGGTATCTCTTTCTCTAAAAATCTGTTGTGTAAGATCTCTGCTTGTGAGTCATAATCTGCAATGTGTGTGCAGTTTCTTCTAATTCTTGAGAATTGCCCTTTTGGTATGTTTCTTTTCCATTTATTGTGATGGCAGCTTTTAAAATCAATATAGCTGTTGGCATCGACTTTTTTAAAAAAGGTGGTTGTGGTTATTTCATTATTTATTATAGATACTTCTATATCCAGAAAATTAATTTTTACTTTGTTATATTCATATATAAATATTAATCCGAAATCATTGGTGTTAAAATCTGAAATGAATTGTTCTAGTAGTTCCTCATCACCTTTCCAGATAATGAATATATCATCAATAAACCTTTTGTAGAGCACGAGGATTCGCACCCCACGGTGTTCCGGACAAAAATAGTTCTTCAAAGTGCCCTACGAACAAATTGGCGTAACTGGGTGCGAATCTCGTGCCCATGGCTGTGCCCCTTTTTTTGCAAAATAGTAATGCCCATTAAATGAAAAATAGTTATTCTTTAGAATAAACTCCATACAATCTAATATGAATTCTTGCTGTACTTTTGACATTTCTGTATCTTTTAATAGATAGGAATGAGGTAGCCTCTAGACCTTTCTGATGTTCTATGCAAGTATATAAAGAACTCACGTCACACTGTGACTAGGATGTAATTATCTTCCCATTTTAAATTTTCTATTAGATTTAAAAAATGTTTGGTGTATTTTGAGATGTGATGTATAGATTTCACATATTTCTGTAGGTAATAATCTGTGTATTGCGATAGGTTGGATGTTAAGGAATCAATTCCTGAGATGATTGGTCTGCCTGGGGGGTTGGTGATGGCTTTTATGGATTTTGGGCAGGAAATAAAAGACTGGTGTCCTTGGGTGATCAATTGCTAGAAATCTACTTTCTTGGTTATTAAGAATACCTTTGTTTTTTGCTGTAAGTATCATTTTGTCCAAGTTTTTCTTCATGGATTCTAAGGGGTTCCCAGTCAATTTTTTATATGTTGCCTCATCTCCCAATAATCTATATGCTTCATTAAGGTAGTGTACAGTGTCCATTATAACCACTCCCCCACCTTTATCAGCTTGTTTAATCGTTATGTCTTTGTTCTCTTTTAGATCTTTTAAAACTAAATTTTCTTTTTTGGTTAGATTCCATTTTAAGTCTTTTTTATCATCTATTTTTTCAATATCTTCTTTTACCTTTTTTTCGAATATTTCTATTGCACTACCTTTTTCTTGTGTGGGGTTGAAATCAGATTTTCTGTTTGAGATTTGTATGAATGTATGTGGAAGTATAGTTTAATAGTACTTTCTAAAGGATTTTTTAGAAAATATTTTTTAAGTGCTAGTTTCCTTGTGAACTGGTTGACATGGATTAGAGTCTCAAATTTGTTGATTCTATTGGTTGGTGCGAAGGATAGTCCTTTACTTAATACAGATTTCTGTTCATTGTTGAGAGCTGTTTTACTGAGATTAAAAATGCCCTTTGGTTCTATTTGGATTTTTTCGTGGCTTTCTTTGGTTCTACCTCCTCTTCCTCTGTGTCCTCTAATCTTCTTTTGCCTTTTGGGGGGTCGTGGGTTTGGATTGGGCCCTCTTCTAAAAAAGATAACCTAAAACTGTGTGTTTTAACTGGAACTGCTGGTGTTCTGTGATCTTCATTTTCGTGGGTTAATGAATTGTATCTCTTATTAGTTTCAATATTTCTTTCCTTCTGGTGGTTGTGTGATTCTTTGTGTCTAGGTGAGTGTGTTTTTCCTCTGGTGATTTATCAGTGTTTCCCAATCTTTTTGTTCTGTGTGCTGATATCTCCAGTTAGTGTGCATATTGTCTTTGTTGTGCCTGTTATTCCTATCTCTGTGGTTAGTTGGTGTTTCCCAATCTTTTTGTTCTTTGTGCTGATATCTCCAGTTAGTGTGCATATTGTCTTCGTTGTGTCTGTTATTCCTATCTCTGTGGTTAGTTGGTGTTTCCCAATCTTTTTGTTCTGTGTGTTGGTATCTCCAATTCGTGTGCATATTATCATCATTGTGTCTATTATTCATATCTCTGTGTTTATCAAAACGCCTATTGCTGTGATTATGTGAATTTTTGTTGAAATCTCTTTCATTTCTAAAATCATCATTTCTATATTGATCATTGTTTTGATTTTGATAGTCTCGTTGATTATCATTAAAATGTCTATAGCTGTAGTGTGTAGAGAAATGTCTTTGTTCTCTATTTTTCAAATCATAATTTCTATTCTATTGTGATTATAATTATATCTCCAGTGTCCTTGATTCCTATAATCGTGGTTATTTCTATATTCATAATTATGTGATTTGTGATCTCTGTAGTTGTTATAGTGGTTATCAGTGTCCATGTTGTCTATTGAAATTGTTTCTATTATTTTCTATTGTAATCGTTGTTAGTATATTGTCTCTCATTAGGATTCCTATTTTGCATAGTGTTTCTATTTGTGATTCTTTCTCTTTGGTCATTCGTGAAGTTTGGTATGTTCTATATCATTCATTGGTTTCTACTGCTGAATAGATGTTTATGATTCTCGGATTTAGTATCAGGGTCTTGATTATCTATTCCCTTATAGTCACTTAAATCTCTGTTGAATTTCCTCCATTTTACTTCAAGAATATCTTTGTTTAAATCACCTAATTTTTTGCTATTTCTTGTTGTTTTAAATTAGTGTATCGTTCAGTGTTGTCTTATCTAGTATTTCTTTACAATTTTGGATTTTATCCCTAGGTCTTGTGTGGTGGCTTCTCTGGATTTTATGATTACATTTATAAGTTTGCTGGAAGCTGTTTCTAGAATATCATACCACTCTTTTTGATGTTCTTTCATTGAGTTCAAAAGTGCAGTCTTTTTTTAGCCTAAGTCCCCTTGGGACCATGTTTTCTTTAATATACTTTTTAAGGAAAGCTAGTTCTAATTTTTGTTTGATTTCTTTAAAAAGGATGTTCTCTAACTCACTTAGGCCTAGATTTTGGAGTTCGGCGGTAGCCGTCAAAACCAGCGTTAGAGGCTCCTAACGCTGGTTTTAGGCTACCGCCGGTATTTGGAGTCAGTGATTAAAGGGTCTAACGCTCACTTTTCAGCCGCGACTTTTCCATACCGCAGATCCCCCTACGCCATTTGCGTATCCTATCTTTTCATGGGGATCTTTCTAACGCCGGTATTTAGAGTCGTTTCTGAAGTGAGCGTTAGAGCTCTAACGACAAAATTACAGCCGCCTGAAAATAGCAGAGTTAAGAGCTTTCTGGCTAACGCCGGTTTATAAAGCTCTTAACTACTGTACCCTAAAGTACACTAACACCCATAAACTACCTATGTACCCCTAAACCGAGCTCCCCCCACATCGCCGCCACTCGATTTAAATTTTTAACCCCTAATCTGCCGACCGCCACCTACGTTATACTTATGTACCCCTAATCTGCTGCCCCTAACCCCGCCGACCCCTGTATTACATTTATTAACCCCTAACCTGCCCCCCACAACGTCGCCGCCAGCTAGCTACTTAAAATAATTAACCCCTAATCTTCCGACCGCAAAGCGCCGCCACCTACGTTATCCTTATGTACCCCTAATCTGCTGCCCCTAACACCGCCGACCCCTATATTATATTTATTAACCCCTAATCTGCCCCCCTCAACGTCGCCTCCACATGCCTACACTTATTAACCCCTAATCTGCCGAGCTGACCTGAGCGCTACTATAATAAAGTTATTAACCCCCTAACCCGCCTCACTAACCCTATCATAAATAGTATTAACCCCTAATCTGCCCTCCCTAACATCGCCGACACCTAACTTCAATTATTAACCCCTAATCTGACGACCGGAGCTCACCGCTATTCTAATAAATTGATTAACCCCTAAAGCTAAGTCTAACCCTAACACTAACACCCCCCCTAACTTAAATATAATTTACATCTAACGAAATAAATTAACTCTTATTAAATAAATGATTCCTATTTAAAGCTAAATACTTACCTGTAAAATAAATCCTAATATAGCTACAATATAAATTATAATTATATTATAGCTATTTTAGGATTAATATTTATTTTACAAGCAACTTGGTATTTATTTTAACTAGGTACAATAGCTATTAAATAGTTCTTAACTATTTAATAGCTATTGTACCTGGTTAAAATAATTACAAAGTTGCCTGTAAAAATAAATCCTAACCTAAGATATAATTAAACCTAACACTACCCTATCAATAAATTAATTAAATAAACTACCTACAATTACCTACAATTAACCTAACACTACACTATCAATAAATTAATTAAACATAATTGCTACAAATAAATACAATTAAATAAACTAGCTAAAGTACAAAAAATAAAAAAGAACTAAGTTACAAAAAATAATAAAATATTACAAACATAAGAAAAATATTACAACAATTATTAAACTAATTACACCTACTCTAAGCCCCCTAATAAAATAACAAAGCCCCCCAAAATAAAAAATTCCCTACCCTATTCTAAATTAAAAAAAGTTACAAGCTCTTTTACCTTACCAGCCCTGAACAGGGCCCTTTGCGGGGCATGCCCCAAGAATTTCAGCATCTTTTGCCTGTAAAAAAAAACATACCATACCCCCCCCCCCAACATTACAACCCACCACCCACATACCCCTAATCTAACCCAAACCCCCCTTAAATAAACCTAACACTAAGCCCCTGAAGATCTTCCTACCTTGTCTTCACATACCAGGTTCACCGATCCGTCCTGGCTCCAACATCTTCATCCAACCCAAGCGGGGGTTGGCGATCCATCATCCGGTGCTGAAGAGGTCCAGAAGAGGCTCCAAAGTCTTCCTCCTATCCGGCAAGAAGAGGACCATCCGGACCGGCAAACATCTTCTCCAAGCGGCATCTTCAATCTTCTTCCATCCGGTGCGGAGCGGGTCCATCTTGAAGCAGGCGACGCGGATCCATCCTCTTCTTCCGGTGTCTCCCGACGAATGACGGTCCTTTAAGGGACGTCATCCAAGATGGCGTCCCTCAAATTCCGATTGGCTGATAGGATTCTATCAGCCAATCGGAATTAAGGTAGGAATTTTCTGATTGGCTGATGGAATCAGCCAATCAGAATCAAGTTCAATCCGATTGGCTGATCCAATCAGCCAATCAGATTGAACTCGCATTCTATTTGGCTGTTCCGATCAGCCAATAGAATGCGAGCTCAATCGGATTGGGCTGATTGGATCAGCCAATCGGATTGAACTTGATCCTGATTGGCTGATTCCATCAGCCAATCAGAAAATTCTACCTTAATTCCGATTGGCTGATAGAATCCTATCAGCCAATCGGAATTCGAGGGACGCCATCTTGGATGACGTCCCTTAAAGGAACCGTCATTCGTCGGGAGACAACGGAAGAAGAGGATGGATCCGCGTCGCCTGCTTCAAGATGGACCCGCTCCGCACCGGATGGAAGAAGATTGAAGATGCCGCTTGGAGAAGATGTTTGCCGGTCCGATGTCCTCTTCTTGCCGGATAGAGAAGACTTTGGAGCCTCTTCTGGACCTCTTCAGCACCGGATGATGGATCGCCAACCCCCGCTTGGGTTGGATGAAGATGTTGGAGCCAGGACGGATCGGTGAACCTGGTATGGTGAAGATAAGGTAGGAAGATCTTCAGGGGCTTAGTGTTAGGTTTATTTTAAGGGGGGTTTGGGTTAGATTAGGGGTATGTGGGTGGTGGGTTGTAATGTTGGGGGGGGGTATGGTATGTTTTTTTTTACAGGCAAAAGAGCTGAAATCCTTGGGGCATGCCCCGCAAAGGGCCCTGTTCAGGGCTGGTAAGGTAAAAGAGCTTGTAACTTTTTAAATTTAGAATAGGGTAGGGAATTTTTTATTTTGGGGGCTTTGCTATTTTATTAGGGGGCTTAGAGTAGGTGTAATTAGTTTAAAATTGTTGTAATATTTTCTTATGTTTGTAAATATTTTATTATTTTTTGTAACTTAGTTCTTTTTTATGTTTTGTACTTTAGCTAGTTTATTTAATTGTATTTATTTGTAGCAATTGTGTTTAATTAATTTATTGATAGTGTAGTGTTAGGTTAATTGTAGGTAATTGTAGTAGTTTATTTAATTAATTTATTGATAGGGTAGTGTTAGGTTTAATTATATCTTAGGTTAGGATTTATTTTACAGGTAAATTTGTTATTATTTTAACTAGGTAGCTATTAAATAGTTCTTAAACTATTTAATAGCTATTGTACCTGGTTAAAATAATTACAAAGTTGCCTGTAAAATAAATATTAATCCTAAAATAGCTATAATATAATTATAATTTATATTGTAGCTATATTAGGATTTATTTTACAGGTAAGTATTTAGCTTTAAATAGGAATAAGTTATTTAATAAGAGTTAATTTATTTCGTTAGATGTAAATTATATTTAAGTTAGGGGGGTGTTAGTGTTAGGGTTAGACTTAGCTTTAGGGTTAATACATTTATTATAGTAGCGGTGAGCTCCGGTCGTCAGATTAGGGGTTAATAATTGAAGGTAGGTGTCGGCGATGTTAGGGAGGGCAGATTAGGGGTTAATACTATTTATGATAGGGTTAGTGAGGCGGATTAGGGGTTAATAACTTTATTATAGTAGCGCTCAGGTCCGCTCGGCAGATTAGGAGTTAATAAGTGTAGGCAGGTGTCGGCGACGTTGAGGGGGGCAGATTAGGGGTTAATAAATATAATATAGGGGTCGGCGATGTTAGGGCAGCAGATTAAAGGGACATAGGGATAACGTAGGTTGCGGCGGTTTACGGAGCGGCAGATTAGGGGTTAAAAAAAATATGCAGGTGTCAGCGATAGCGGGGGCGGCAGATTAGGGGTTAATAAGTGTAAGGTTAGGGGTGTTTAGACTCGGGGTACATGTTAGAGTGTTAGGTGCAGACGTAGGAAGTGTTTCCCCATAGGAAACAATGGGGCTGCGTTAGGAGCTGAACGCTGCTTTTTTGCAGGTGTTAGGTTTTTTTTCAGCTCAAACAGCCCCATTGTTTCCTATGGGAGAATCGTGCACGAGCACGTTTTTGAGGCCGGCCGCGTCCGTAAGCAACTCTGGTATCGAGAGTTGCATTTGCGGTAAAAATGCTCTACGCTCCTTTTTTGGAGCCTAACGCAGCATTTGTTTGAACTCTCGATACCAGAGTTAAATTTATGGTGCGGCCAGAAAAAAGCCCGCGGAGCGTTAACAGCCCTTTTTACCGCCGAACTCCAAATCTAGGCCTCTATGTGTCTCTTTCATTTATGGTGTCGTTTTTGTATTTATTATATGTTGAGTCTGATGGGTCTATCTTTTTGTGTATATCATCCAATATGCTATCTCTAGTGCCAAAAATATCCATAGTGAGTTTGTATGGACTTAATATATGCTTTATATTATCCTTGTGTATAAACCGTAGAGGATACCAGTTTGGACAGTCTGGGGATAATTAGTAATGAATGTTTGGTAGGGTTAGACTGTCTAGCTGGTGGGGAATCTAGCACACCTGAAGTAAACTTTATCCCAAAGTTTAAAGAGTTATAGTTAGTTGTAGTAGGTGGCGCAAACCAAGTTGCTATTCCCAATGTGTCTTACTTTAAATATGTGTGATAATATGTGGGCTCAATATATGTTAATGTTTTGATGAGTACTATTTTATATTCTCTTTCGGAAAAAAATTGGATGTCGAAACTTGTTTAAGAAATAAATATGATCCTTTATTTGATTATGGTAAATTTACCCAATACTAGTGATGCTAAAAGTACAATTAAACAAAAATTATTACAAGATAACAGAGCGGCCACGGCAACTACACAAGCATTCATATAAGAGTGAATTTTCTCGCAGCAAACAGATAAGCCCACCTAACAAGAGGAAACCAAAGCAGCATTTATTTAACCGCCAGCAGCTCATATAGAACTGACACCAGCTTGATCTAGAAACCTAAGCAAATCATTGGCATAGCGGCGTTTATTTAACCGCAATCATCTCACAAAAGTGATATCAAACAGATACACTTCAAGGTACTAATTTGTATACTTATATCACAGTGTGATAAAAATCGCACCAACATACCTCTACATTTGATATATAGTTACCTAAGATAAGATCTCAATTGCACAGCTGAACTTGAAACAAAATATCCTATATGAACTATACAGCAACTATTGTCTTATCCACTATAATATTGTATTTGCAAACATTTTGTTAGAAATTACAACTTGTGATAAACCTATAACTATATAAATTGCAAGATTTCAATGATATTATTTTAATTTAATTTTTTATATTTTTTAGAAAATTACGTACATTCTTATACATAGAGACACCGGTGTCATTTTTTAAACTTTGAAGGAATTTGTAATAATTTTTGTTTAATTGTACTTTTAGCATCACTAGTATTGGGTAAATTTACCATAATCAAATAAAGGATCATATTTATTTCTTAAACAAGTTTCGACATCCAATTTTTTTCCGAAAGAGAATATAAAATAGTACTCATCAAAACATTAACATATATTGAGCCCACATATTATCACACATATTTAAAGTAAGACACATTGGGAATAGCAACTTGGTTTGCGCCACCTACTACAACTAACTATACATAAAATGCAAGACAATAAAACACAGTATCAATTCAGTACAAATCTCTTAAAACATGAAAAATGTGAGATAAACATTATGAATTACTGTAACTAAGATCCAAGGTTATGGTATACATTGCAAATGCCTAATATTTAGTCAACCTCCATAAAGACAAAAGAGGTCACTCATGGGCCTCGCCTCTGCAGTTTCAAATTGTTGGGGGTTATTCACACTAAAGGAGACCACTTTTGGGTCTCAAATGACAAACCTCTTTTTATATTTAAACACTCTATATAAATTGTCATGAAGGGGGAACTTTCTTACTGTTAACATAAGGATATGATTAGATAAGTAAGTATATTGCTCTGCATACCCAAGCAAACCTGCTACGGTAGATGTGAGAAAGCAAGATTAACTTCATGACATACTGCAAAGGTTATTAGTAAACACAATAGTAAGGTTGCGGCATAGGAGAGATAAGCTGTTTAGGTAGCCCTCCTAAGTTAGGAGGTTCATTAAATGGTGGGGGGGGTGGTAAGTTAAATATGGTAATTACAATTTATAGCTTAAGAGGTCTTCGATATATAGGGTGCCCAAGCTACATTGAAGCTGTTTGGATAACACTCCTCATAATTTGGTGTTCTATTACACCTCAGTATTATAAATTAAGCGCACATTATCCAGACAATAATTTTGATGTACCCTCTGAGAATAATATATTATTATTAGAGTGAACCACAGACTGAGAATCAGTAGGTGTCAACTGTTATATAGTATCGGATAATAATCTATACACAAGTAAGATTGCAACCACAAGGCAATCTAAGCACAACCAAAATACTGCATTTGATAGTAACTTTGATTTTGAATTCACCTATACCTGCATAGGTCTAATTAGAGTGATTTTTTATCCAATTAATAAATATACTCAGAGCTACAGATTGGAAATATTTCAGCTTAATAAATTATCAGGTAGTAGTTGTAATTTCCTGTAATGTGGAGTTTCACCTAACCACCCTACATTATTGTTAATAAATACTCATATCAATGAGATATTGATCTCTAATCCTTGTAGACATAAACAAGGATTTTTGGTGAATGTATTATACACTAGAAGGTATGAGCCACTGACAAAAGACATTAAGTGATATAATATATATTACAACTAATTTGTGGTTACCCTACCCACACTTATTTCTATATATATCTGCTCTCCAATCCGAGTATAATTATTGTGAAAGTTTAAACACTACAAATCCTTAGTACAATTCCAACTAAGAAAAAGATACAAATGATTTAATACAATTCACTGGATACAACAGGAAGCACCTAACTGATCTCTGAACAATATTGACACTTATAATAACCAACTACAACATATATCTATTGTTGTCTAGCCTGGGACACTAACTCAGATCACCCACTGTACCTATCTATTCTCCTAGGATACGTGAGAATTCCATTTCATGATTGTTCACACATAGAAGTGACCAGATTCTTACACTCCAAAATTAAATAATCTGTTTAATTTCAAGGAGTAATTAGAAAAACTCGTTTTATAGGTCCCAATCTTTTTGTGTTTTTAAATTTACCTTATGTTGTTTAGTTCTGTTTTTTAATTAAACCAATAAAGGTTAAATTTTAATCTAGTCACCTACTTCATCCACCAATTGATGTTCTAATCATAATTCTATATGAGGGGAATGAAGTGCTAAATAAATGCATACTTTTTTCAACTTCTATGTTGATCTTGTTTCCCAGTTAATTCATGCATAAGCACTCAAGCTAAGGACATAAATCCATTCAATACTAGCATCTCCCTAACACCAGTGTAGTGCTGTTGCACTTTTTTGTTTTCATTCAGATTCAAGTTCAATCCGATTGGCTGATCCAATCAGCCAATCAGATTGAGCTCTCATTCTATTGGCTGATTGGAACAGCCAATAGAATGCGAGCTCAATCTGATTGGCTGATTGGATCAGCCAATCGGATTGAACTTGAATCTGATTGGCTGATTCCATCAGCCAATCAGAATTTTCCTACCTTAATTCCGATTGGCTGATAGAATCCTATCAGCCAATCGGAATTCGAGGGACGCCATCTTGGATGACGTCATTTAAAGGAACTGTCATTTGGCGAGTAGGCATCGGTAGAAGAGGATGGATCCGCGTCGGCTGGAAGAAGATGGCTCCGGAAGAAAGAAGATTGAAGATGCAGCTTGATAGAAGACTTCAGCCCGATGATGGACCTCTTAAGCGCCCGCTTGGATCAAGACTTCAGCCCGATGATGGACTTCTTCAGCGCCCGCTTGGATCAAGACTTCAGCCCGATGATGGACTTCTTCAGCCCTCGCTTGGGCTTGGATGAAGACTTCGGAGGCTCCTTTGGACGGATTGGAGATACCCGGTGTGGTGAAGATAAGGTAGGGAGATCTTCAGGGGCTTAGTGTTAGGTTTATTTAAGGGGGGGTTTGGGTTAGATTAGGGGTATGTGGGTGGTGGGTTGCAATGTTGGGGGGGTATTGTATGTTTTTTTTTTACAGGCAAAAGAGCTGAATTCTTTGGGGCATGCCCCGCAAAAGGCCCTTTTAAGGGCTGGTAAGGTAAAAGAGCTTTTCTATTTGTATTTTAGAATAGGGTAGGGCATTTTTTTATTTTGGGGGCTTTGTTATTTTATTAGGGGGCTTAGAGTAGGTGTAATTAGCTTAAAATTGTTGTAATCTTTTTCTAATGTTTGTAAATTATTTTTTTATTTTTTGTAACTTGGTTCTTTTTTATTTTTTGTACTTTAGTTAGTTTATTTATTTGTAGGTATTTTATGTAATTAATTTATTGATAGTGTAGTGTTAGGTTTAATTGTAGATAATTGTAGGTATTTTATGTAATTAATTTATTGGTAGTGTAGTGTTAGGTTTAATTGTAGATAATTGTAGGTATTTTATTTAATTAATTTATTGCTAGTGTAGTGTTAGGTTTAATTGTAACTTAGTTTAGGATTTATTTTACAGGTAATTTTGTAATTATTTCAACTAGGTAGCTATTAAATAGTTCTTAACTATTTAATAGCAAATGTACCTGGTTAAAATAAATACAAAGTTGCCTGTAAAATAAATATTAATCCTAAAATAGCTACAATATAATTATTATTTATATTGTAGCTATATTAGGGTTTATTTTACAGGTAAGTATTTAGCTTTAAATAGGAATAATTTATTTAATAAGAGTTAATTTATTTAGTTAGATAAAAATTATATTTAACTTAGGGGGGTGTTAGGGTTAGGGTTAAACTTAGCTTTAGGGGTTAATTAATTATTAGAGTAGCGGCTAGGTCTGGTCGGCAGATTAGGGTTTAATACTTGAAGTTAGGTGTCGGCGATGTTAAGGAGGGCAGATTAGGGGTTAATAGTATTTATTATTGGGCTATTGAGGCGGGAGTGAGGCGGATTAGGGGTTAATACATTTATTATAGTAGCGGTGAGGTCCGGTCGGCAGATTAGGGGTTAATAAGTGTAGGTAGGTGGCGGCGACGTTGGGGGCGGCAGATTAGGGGTTAATAAATATAATATAGGGGTCGGCGGTGTTAGGGGCAGCAGATTAGGGGTACATAAGTATAACGTAGGTGGCAGCGGTGTGCGGTCAGCAGATTAGGGGTTAAAATTTTTTATTAGAGTTGCAGCGATGTGGGGGGGGCCTCGGTTTAGGGGTACATAGGTAGTTTATGGGTGTTAGTGTACTTTAGAGCGCAGTAGTTAAGAGCTTTATGAACCAGCGTTAGCGCAGAAAGCTCTTAACTCCTGGCTTTTTGCTGCGGCTGGAGTCTTGTCGTTAGAGTTCTAACGCTCATTTCAGCCAAGGCTCTAAATACCGGCGTTAGAAAGATCCCATTGAAAAGATAGGATACGCAAATGGGGTAGGGGGATCTGCGGTATGGAAAAGTCGCGGCTGCAAAGTGAGCGTTAGACCCTTTCCTGACTGACTCTAAATACCAGCGGTAGCCCAAAACCAGCGTTAGGAGCACCTAACGCTGGTTTTGACGGCTAACGCCAAACTCTAATTCTAGGCGTAAGTCATTTAAGGGTTTCTTTACGATGAACAAAAGGTCATCAATATAGCGGACATATAGAAGGATATCCTCAAGCCAAGGATTTTGGACACTGTACACATGTATAAGTTCCCACCAGGATACATACAAGTTAGCAAAGGCGGGGGCAAATTTTGCCCCCATGGCTGTACCACAAATCTGTTTGAAATAAGAACCATCAAATAGGAAATAGTTGTGAGATAATAAAAAACTCAAAACGTCTCCTATATAATGTTTGATGATGCCTTCCAAACTCATTTCTCTTTCCAAGAAAAATTCAACAGCCTGTATACCAAGGTTCTGGGGGATACACGTGTACAGGGAACATACATCTATCACAACCCACACTACGGAATCTAGGGATTGTAACAAATGTGCACTATCCCTAAGATATGACAATTGTTTTTTTGCTAACGGTTGTTTTTTATGGTATATCCCTGTGCAGTGCCTGCTTTCTTTTGTTTGTGCTCTGAAGCTTTGTGACTTGATTCCGTCACTGCTACGGCACTCTGTGTAGCTTGGAGGACTGTGGATGACCTTCAACGGCGGGTTCACTTCTGCTACTGGGACAGAGAGGATCAGAAGCGGCTTGGATCAGGGTGTTTTGTGTTTATCAGTCCTATTAACCCCCTATGCTACCATAAACCCACCGCAAGTCCTAACTATTAACCCCCTATGCCACCATAAACCACTAATGCAAACTAACCTAACACCTAACCCCCCTCTAAACTAAACCCCCTAAGTTAAAAATATTTTTAATAAATCTATCTAAATTTTGTTTAAAAATCCTAAACTGAAAAAAAATCTAACCCTACTCTACCTAACCCCCTTCTAAACTAACCCCACAAGTTTACAAATAAGCTTTGTTACAATAAATAAAAATAATCTACATTATCCAAAAAATTAAAAATTATACCTAGTACTAAACTACATGCCCTATACAATACCTCCCCAAATAAAAAAAATCCTAAACCCTAACTCTAAAATAAATTATAATAGCCATTAAAAAGGCCGTTTGTAGTGCACTTCCTTTTGCATAAAAAATAAAAAGGTTACAATCCCCCCCCACATTTAAGTATCCCCCATCCCCAAAATAAAAAAAATCTAACTATAAAAACCTAGCCTAAGAAATAAAATTAAAAATAACAAAGTCTATTTTTAAAAATAAATTAACCTTCCCAAAAACACTGTATCTAACCTCAAAAATGTTACATCTGATGGGGACTCCGGCACCAGGTCCAGGCACCAGGGGCCCATCTTTGTGGAGACGGACTTCTGCAGCCTCTTCCACCGCCTCCACTCCGCAATCTCCTTCAACTGTGGGCCTTCTTCATCCAGGCGCCGGGGGCCCATCTTCCCGGCAGCGAAGGTGGACTTCAGCGGCATCTTCCGCCACCTCCGCTCTGCATTTTCTTTTGTTTCGCTCTCTTTGGGGAGCCCTTCTCTTCATGCAATCTCTGCCGCACACTGAAATCCTAGAAGAGCGGAAGAGGCCGTAGAAGTCTTCCTCCGCCGTCAGGAAGATGGTCCCTCAATGACTGGAGCGTGGATAAAGAAGGCCCTGCCATTGAAGAAGATTGTGGAGCCAAGGTGGCGGAGGAGGCTAAAGAAGTCCGTCTCATCACCTCAAAGATTGCCCCTGGAACCTGGACCTTGGATGAAGATGGGCCCAGCGTCGTATCAAGGGGAGCCGGAATCCCCATCAACTGTGAGTAAAACTTTTGGGGCTGCATAGGGTTTTTTTTTGGGGGGGGGGATTTTTAAGAATAGGCTTTTTTATTGTTTTATTTTATTTTATTTCTTAGGCTAGGTTTTTATATTTCTTTTTTTGGGTGGGGGGGGTTAATTTAATGTAGATGGGGATTTTGTAACTTTTTTTATTTTTTATGCAAACAAGCTTTTAAGGGCTATTGTGATTTATTTTAGAGTTAGGATTTAGTTTTTTTATGGGGCATGTAGTTGTATTAGGATAATGTAGTTTATTATTTTTTGTAACTTAGCTTTTTTTAAATGTTAGTAACTTCATGGGGTTAGTTTAGATGGGGTTTAGGTGTTAGTGTAGTTCTAGTTTGCGTTGGGGGGTGGCGTATCAAGCTTTAATTTCCTACCCTCCCCCCATACCTGTATGGGGGTTGACTGGGTTATTATTGTTAGTATTTTGTAGGCTTTATTCTCCTAACCACCTCCATACCTGTATGAGGGTTTATTGGGTGATTATTTTTAGTTAGTATTTTGTAGGCTTTAATATCCTAACCAACCCCCATACCTGTATGGGGGTTGATTAGGTGATTATTAATGGTTACCATTTATCAGGCCTTAACCAACTAAACACCCCCATACCTGTACCATTTATTAGGCCTTAATCAACTAACCACCCCCCATGCTGTATGGCGGTTCATTAGGTGATTATTGATGGTTGTCATTTATTAGGACTTAATCAACTAATCACCCCTCATACCTGTATGGGGGTTGATTATGATTAGGTGATTACACAGAAAAACAGTTAGTAAAGCTCACCTCAAATTTTATCTATAGTGCAACCTAGAATGCTGTTTAGTCATTAGTGGAAAAAAGAAAAAAGAAAGAAGATTGCACCAATACGTGCAGACTCAAAGTCTAGGATAAAAAGCACATATAGGAACAAGACCAGTAATTTCAATGCAAAAAAAAAAAAAAAATTCTTCAAAAAAAGCTTTATTCAAATAAAATAGACACAATACAGAATGTCATACCACATATCAATAAATGGATTTGTGAAAAATGAGGAAAGGATAGTCTGTTGTTTAACAGGCGGTTAGGCCCTATGCTTATTCGGCTATCATAAGGCATGCATTCAATCTAAGTAGGTATTCACATCATACCTTTGAAACTACAAATTAAGAGAAAGTTATACCAACATAATCAAATAGAACTAAAGTAAAACTATCTAACGACCATTCCAGCTATTGCAAGAAGTTAGAGAAGAAAAGGGAGGGGTGGTGGAGGGGGGGGGGCGGAAAGGGGGGGGAGGAGAGAGGGAGAAGGGGTGAGAGAGGTGAGGGGGGGAGAGGTCCGACTGGGCTAAGAACATTCGACAATTTTGGCTTAACTATCTAGGGTAATTTGTGAGTGGAGGAGAGAGTCCCAATAAAACTGGATATTATGAAATAGCAGCGGGCAGCCATTTTTGTAATAGGAGTACTCCTCTATTGAGAGGAGTTCAGATGTGTTGTGTAGCCAATCCTGCACGGTCGGCGCATCTAAGGATTTCCACTTGCGGGCTGTAAGCAGTCTGGTGCTGTTTAAACCATATTGGAGGAGTTTCCATCTAATTTTACACCCTTTATCCGGTCTATAGCTGAATAGCGCTGTGAGAGGTGACAGGCAGAATTGGTCACCTAGGACATGTTTCAAGTTTTTCGTTATGTCTCTCCAAAAGGGGAGGAACTTAGGGCAGTGCCACCAGATGTGAGCCATCGTGCCAGGAGACCCACAACCCCTCCAACAGGTCGAGTTAGTGTTGGGGTAAATTCGTTTAAGCCTATCTGGGGTAAGGTACCAACGGTACAAGATTTTGTGGTTCATTTCCAAAATCCTGAGGGAGGATGATGATTTGGAGGAGTGGTAAAATATGTTGTCCCATTGCTCTTTAGATACAGGGAGACCTAGGTCCTCCTGCCAAAGGGAATCATAGGATGAAGGGGGCAATTTGAGGGTAGAATCCAGTAACTTTTTGGCAATCGATAGTGATCCCCTGGGTACCGTCCCCTCATAGCAAAAGCGCTCAAAACTTGACAGTTCTCTCAGAAGATCCCGCTTATGGGGTGAGGAACTCAGCAAGTGAGACAATTGTGCGTGTTTTAACCAGTGGGAGAAACCCCCCCCTTTAATGTCTTTTAGTCAGTCAGGCATGTAAATGGAATCGTCTGGCTTATATCTATGTGACCTGGTTCAGAGGGGATTATCCCACCACTGAGTTCCGCGTTTATTGGCACTGGGGTCATTGGTGAGACAAAAGTAGATATTCCTTTATGTTTGGTCCTAATTGAGTCCCACGTCCGAAAGATATGCGAGTGTATCAGTGAAGTCCTGGCATGTGCGGGTCTACAATTGTGTTTGATCCAGCAAAGTGGGCCTATGAAAGCAGTGTCTAATAAGTATGAGTCGATAGAAGCCCAGGTCTTTGTTGAGGAACGGTCATGCCACTCCCAAACCCTCTGTAGCGTAACTGCTTTGTAATATTGAGAAATAAAGGGGACCCCCATGGCCCCCCCCCCCCCAGTGGCTTAATAAGGACTCTTTTGCTGATGCGGGGTTTGATGCTCCCCCAAATAAATGTGTTTATTAACTATTGGAGTTGAGTCAAATATGATTCAGGTAAATGTATCGGGTCGGCTTGGAGGATATATAGGATCTGGGGAAGGGTAGTCATCTTAACTGATTGAATCCTGCCCCACCAGGATATGGGTTTGTTTTGCCAAGTATCAAAGTCCTTCCTAATCTTTTTTAAGAGGGGCAAGTAGTTGTGTTTGAATATTTTATCTACAGATGGGGTTATATATATTCCTAGATATTTGATTTTGCCATCTAAGAGCCTGTATTGGCAGTGGGTCTGAAGGGCTTCAAAATCTCCTCTCCACATATTAAGATTGAGGATTTCCAATTTCTGAGTGTTTATTGAAAAATTAGAGTGTTTACTGAACATTTCAAACTCCTCAGGTAAATGGGGCAGGGATTCAGATGGCTGAGTGAGCAGGGTGAGGACGTCATCGGCATAGAGAGTGAGTTTGTACGTGTTGGTGCCTTATTGTAAACCAGTTATCTTAGGGTTGTTCCTAACGTGGGACGCTAGTACTTCTATAGAGATGGCAAATAGGAGAGGAGACAGGGGGCACCCCTGCCTCGTACTATTTTGTATGTTGAAGCTATCTGATAAGTTTCCATTCGCCCGAACCTTTGCTGTGGGGAGAGTATATAAACTAAAGATTCTTTGGGTCATGATAGGGCCCAAACCAAAAGCCGTCAGGCTGTGCTTCAGAAAGTTCCAGTACAGCCGGTCGAATGCTTTTTCAGCGTCTGTAGAGATTAAAATAGAGGGGATGTCAGACCGGCTGGACTGTTCAATCAGCTGCAAGACTCTGATGGTATTGTCTCGGGCCTCCCTTTTTGGTATAAAGCCTGATTGATCGGCGTGGATAATTTGTGGGAGTATTTGATTAATTCGAGTGGCAAGGATTTTGGCATGTATTTTCAGGTCTGAATTCAATAGGGATATTGGCCTATAATTACCCACTATTGTGGTCTCTTTACCGGGTTTGGGTATCACCGAAATATTTGCCTCAAGGAAGCTCTTGGACCGTTGTGTGCCTTTGTCAATGAAATGGAATAAGGATGTCAAGTAAGGAGTTAATAAATTTCTAAATTGCTTGTAGTACATGTTGGAAAAGCCGTCTGGACCTGGGCTTTTGTGGGAGGGCAAGGATTTTATAGCTGCCAACACCTCCTGAGATGAGATAGGGTTATCTAGTGTCTCGGCAATTTCTTTAGGTATGTTTTGGATTTTAGCAGCCGCGATATATTGTTCAGTTGCTAGAGGGGCATTTGCTAATTGTGGTGGGGGCAGGTTGTAAAGGTTTCTATAGTACTTCTGGAATTTATCAGCAATCGACAGGTTACTTACCGCTTGATTCCCTGACTCGTCTATTATTTTATGGACATATGAATTAAGTTTACGTTCCTTAACCCCTTAATGACCGAGGACGTACGCCATACGTCCTCAGAAAAAATACAGTTAACGCCTGAGGACGTATGGCGTACGTCCTCGGTTTGGAAAGCAGCTGGAAGCGATCCTGATCGCTTCCAGCTGCTTTCCGGTTATTGCAGGATGCCTCGATATTGAGGCATCCTGCAATAACAATTTGTACCCCTCCGGTGCAGAGAGAGACACTCTGTGGCCCTCTCTACACCGGACATCGATGGCCGCATTCGTTGGTGGGTGGGAGCTGCAGTGGGAGACGGGTGGGCGGCTATCGATGGGTACTAAGACACAGAGGGGGGCGGGATCAGAGGTGGACAGTCGGATGCACGCACAATGCGTGCTCGCGTGCACGCGGGGGGGCGGCGGGCGGGCACGTGCACGGGGAGGGAGCGGGTAGGAACCGCTACACTACAGAAAATTATCAAGTATAAGTGGGAGGAAAGGGGGAAGAAATGGCCCAAAAAAGTAATCTAAGGGATCTGGGAGGGGGTGGGGGTTGGTCTTGGGCTACACTACAGCTACACTACAGAAAAAAATAAAATAACAAATAAAAAAGAGACTATATAGTGAAAACTGGGTACTGGCAGACAGCTGCCAGTACCCAAGATGGCTGCCAAGAGGGTAGAGGGGGAGGTTAGAGAGCTGTTTGGGGGGGGGGGCAGGGAGGTTTGGGGGCTAAGGGGGGATCCTACACAGCAGCATATGTAAATATGCAAAGGGGGAAAAAAAAGAAAAAAAGGATGCCTTTTATTTTAGTACTGGCAGACTTTCTGCCAGTACTTAAGATGGTGGGGACAATTGTGGGGTGGGGGAGGTAAGAGAGCTGTTTGGGAGGGATCTGGAGGGGGTGATGTGTCAGGTGGGAGGCTGATCTCTACACTAAAGCTAAAATTAACCCTGCAAGCTACCTAATTAACCCCTTCACTGCTAGCCATAATACACGTGTGATGCGCAGCGGCATTTAGCGGCCTTCTAAATACCAAAAAGCAACGCCAAAGCTATATATGTCTGCTATTTCTGAACAAAGGGGATCCCAGAGAAGCATTTACAACCATTTATGCCATAATTACACTAGCTGTTTGTAAATGATTTCAGTGAGAAACCTAAAATTTGGAAAAACTTTACTTTTTTTTTAATTTTATCGCATATGGCGGTGAAATGGTGGTATGAAATATACCAAAATGGGCCTAGATCAATACTTTGGGTTGTCTACTACATTACACTAAAGCTAAAATTACCCCAAAAAGCTCCCTACATGCTCCATAATTAACCCCTTCACTGCTGGGCATAATACACGTGTGGTGCGCAATGGCATTTTGCGGCCTTCTAATTACTAAAAAGCAACTCCAAAGCCATATATGTCTGCTATTTCTGAACAAAGGGGATCCCAGAGAAAAAATTACAACTATTTATGCCATAATTGCACAAGCTGTTTGTAAATAATTTCAGTGAGAAACCTAAAGTTTGTAAAAAAAAAATGTGAAGAAGTGAACTTTTGTTTTTATTTGATCGCATTTGGCGGTGAAATGGTGGCATGAAATGTACCAAAATTGGCCTAGATCAATACTTTGGGATGTCTTCTAAAAAAATATATATACATGTCATGGGATATTCAGGGATTCCTGAAAGATATCAGTGTTCCAATGTAACTAGCGCTAATTTAAAAAAAAAAGTGGTTTGGAAATAGCAAAGTGCTACTTGTATTTATGGCCCTATAACTTGCAAAAAAAGCAAAGAACATGTAAACATTGGGTATTTCTAAACTCTGGACAAAATTTAGAAACTATTTTTTGGTGGTTGTAGATGTGTAACAGATTTTGGGGGTCAAAGTTAGAAAAAGTGTGTTTTTTTCCATTTTTTCATCATATTTAAAAAAAAAATTATAGTAAATTATAAGATATGATGAAAATAAGGGTATCTTTATAAAGTCCATTTAATGGCGAGAAAAATGGTATATAATATGTGTGGGTACAGTAAAAGAGTAAGAGGAAAATTACAGCTAAACACAAACACCGCAAAAATGTAAAAATAGCCTTGGTCCCAAACGAACAGAAAATGGAAAAGTGCTGTGGTCATTAAGGGGTTAAGGGTTCTAGCGAGTGACGGGCCAATTTTGATTGATATGGCTAAGTGAAGTTTCTTAAGAGATAATGCTCTGGTCTGAGATTCTGCATAGAGCAGTTGATTCAGTTCATTCCTATACTGTCTGAGTTGTGTATAGAGAGAGGCATCCCAGGGGGCTGCCTGATGCTGCCTCTCCAATGTGCGTATGGACTGTAGGATATTGTCATGGCTGATTCTATATTGTTTTCTTTGTCTGGCCTTATGCTTGATAAGTTCAACTCTCAACACAGTTTTATGGGCCTCCCATAGGGTGTGGGGAGAAATTTTGTCTGTATTGTTAAGTCTGAAATATTCTTCTATTGTTTCTGCGAGCTGTTTAGTTATGGCATTGTTTTTAAGTAGGGACTCATCGAGTCTCCAAACAAAAGGAGATAGAGGAGATTCTGACCATCTTAAGTTTAAGGAGACCATGGCGTGGTCAGACCAGGTAGTTGATGTTATGTCAACATCGCTGACCAGATCGTATAGGAGTTGGTCAACAAAAATATAATCGATGCGGGAGTATGTTCTGTGGGGATTTAAGTAAAAGGTGTAAGTGTGTTGAGAGGGATGTTTTGTTCTCCACGTGTCTATTAATGCTAGTTGTTGAAGTAAAGATGTTGTGTCAGATATCGTCTTGGGGGGGGCACAGCTTCGACCTGATGAACAGTCTAGTATTGGGTCAAGTGCTAGGTTTTAATCCCCTGCTAATATTAAGGGCCCTGATTTGATAGAATATGTCGCTTAATATTGCGGAAAAATTTAGTTTGCTTGGTGTTAGGGGCATATATGTTGGTCAGGGTGAGTGGGCGATTGTGAAGAAGGCCTGTAACTATAAGCCATCTGCCTCCGGGGTCAGTTTCTACCTTGCTAACCTGGAACGGGGTATTTCTGTGGAATAGGATCCCCCCCCCAGCCTTTTTTGTATTATGGGCAAAGTAACCCATTGGGAAGTCCCTATTTAAAAATGTAGGAGGTGAGTCTTTGGGAAAGTGGGTCTCCTGCACAAAAACTATATCCGCCCTTGATTTCTTGAACCAGGCTAAAGCTACGGAACGTTTAGTGGGTGAATTCAACCCCTTAGTATTCTGTGTCACTATATTAAGTGTTTGATAAGCCATGTGTGTGGGATATTGTGTTAAAAGATAGCCAAATAGATAGGGTAAGGCTTACCTGACGATCAAAGTTCTCATCACGATTGTGAGCCCAGGCGGACCAGGGTAGAGGGGTTAGGGAAGGGATAGGTAAGAAATCACATAGTTCAGAAACAGTGCTGGAATGGTAAAAAACACAAATTAGTAATACATCTTTAGGCACATCATGAACAATAAGGCGTAACATTTTAAACAATGTAAACCACAAAGAGAAAAAAGAAAAAAGAAAATCTCCTAGGGAGACTCCTTAAGGAGGAAAAAGTGACTGCTACAACTTGTGGTAGCAGGTCGGCTAACTGGCACATATAAAAAATAGGAGAGACAACAGTGTAACATTAAGTCTTTTTAACTAAATCACTATGGGCTCAAGCACAGTGGAAGTCTCAAGTGCACCACGGCAGCCGGCTGTAACTAGAGATTGAGCAGTCTTGAGTCAATTTGTCCCGGAAACCGGTGTAAGTGCGGTGTGGGCCTATCCTTGGATATTCATTATAGCTAGTTCCCTGGCTACAACTAAACTATATAAAATGAGAGTCCATCAGCATACTTAGAAAAAAACCCTAAGAGGTTAAGACATAGACCCTGGCTAGGCAAGTCCTCAAGTAATCCTATCCTGAGCTGAGGGCTGACTATTGTCAGCAAATTTACTTCGTTTGTGGCGGGTCACTCTACTCCATTCCCGGCGTTGAGGTCTCTGCTCCAGAGTTTCTGGGGCAGAATCTTGGATAGTGGGTAATTCAGGAGGCTTAATCCCCAGTTGGGAACAAAAAGTATCAAGATCTTCTTGTGTTCTGTAGGTTATTGTGGAATTGTCTCTTATAACTTTCAGACAAAAGGGGAACCCCCAGCGATAAGGAATCTTCATCTCCCTCAGGTGCAGTGTCAAGGGTTTGAGTTCTCTTCTCTTGGTTAAAGTCATTTGACTGAGATCCGCAAAGAACTAGAGGGGGTGACCCTCAATGGATATGGGGGCATGTTTCCTGGCTGCAGTCAGGATGTTCTCCTTTTCTTTGAAGCAGGTGAATCTGAGAATGACATCTCGTGGAGGAGCAGAGTCTTTAGGTGTAGGCCTGAGAGCCCGATGAAATCTGTCTAGTTGAAATTCAATAGGGTTCCCGTTTTTATTGTCAGCTCTCATTAATTCGTTAAACAGCTTCTGGAGATAGGGTAGTAGTTCGGCAGATTTAATGGTTTCTGGGATACCTCTGATACTGATATTTTGACGTCTGCCCCTGTTATCCAGGTCTTCAACCTGATCTTGTAGTTGTTGAATGAGAGTAGAATTTTGAGAGGTATGGCGTATTTGCTGGTCTAAGATTCTGTCGGTGTGCTCAATGTCTTCCTCCAAGTGCATGATTATGTTACCAATCTCATTTATTTCTTTTTTAACCTCTGAAAGACTCGACTTATTCATAGAACTCACTTGAGCAATAAAATTGGTGAAATCTTCCTTTGATGGAAGCGCCATTATGTCTGCTTTTGTAAGGGTGGTGTCTTCCCCTGCTTGGTTGTCAGCTGCAGATTGTGTAGTGACTGTCTCATGTGATTTAGGCGATGAATTCAGTGAAGTATTCTCCATGTTATTAAAAAAGGAATGAACTTTTGATGTTGCTGGAACCAGTCCCTTGCCGGGTTTTTCAGATCTGGGTCCTTTTTTTGAAGCAATGAAAATGCAGAGTGTAAGGAGATAACTGTTACCCCACTGTTTCTGAGTAATATAAGGTTATATATCTCACCTCCCTGCTCAGTTTTCTTTAAGAAAGCTGGAATAACTGCAGTAGTGGTGATTAGGTTATTTATGCTCTGGCCCAAGTGTGCTCATTAATAAAGAGGTATGGATATAGGAATAAAAGTATAGGAGCTTATAAAGTCTCGTTCCCTCTTATAATGGTGATCGTGTAGATACAGTCAAGCGTGGCAGCCAGGATGCAAATTGTTAACTCAGTTCTTGTTATGCTGCATCATCTTTGAGCAGGGAGGGAGAGAAATGGCGCAGAGTGGAGCCTGAGGCCTAGTAGGTGTTTTAGTGTGTGGGTCACCCGGTGGCAAGAATGTCCATATTTTCAAGGGCCTGGGTTTAACATTCCCCTTATAAATGTATTTATTGCTGTGTCCAGGGGGTTGATAGTGAGGGCTATGCAGTAGGGGCTCATATCATGCTGCCATGAGATCACTTACTTAGGTGGGTGTCTGCGGCATTCCTCCTCAGGTTCAGCCAGATCCGGTCTCAGGCGGAATAACTGCAGTGCGCTGTGCTGCGGGCCAAGCAGATGTCACTTGCTTACTCACATTGAGAGCTTTGGCTGCAAGTGTAGACAGGTAGGAGCACAATGGTGCTATAGCTGTAAGCCACGTGGTCCGCCGTTCCGCTCCGTAACGGCTACAGTTCGGCGATCTGCTATGCTGCTCCGGCGGGTATGAGTGTGCTCAGCGAGTGTTCGGCTGCTATGGGCTCAAACTTTCAGGTCATTGGTGTCGCTTCCCTGCCTGTACAGTGGATGTTGGGCCAACCTCACTCCGGAGCTCTAGAGACCTGCAGCCATCTTGGTGCAGGCTAGCTCCGCCCTCCGCAAAAAATATTTTATATAGTATCACAATTAAATATACATTAAATATACACACAATAAATAAAAACATCCATACACACACATTCATTCATCCTAATGGGGTTCCCCAATATGTAGCAAAAACAGAGGTATAGGTGTGGTGCACCACATAATGAGTCCAGAGGCTGTAGATCACAAAAAGCACAAAAAGCTGATGTCAGGCAGTAAGTTAGTGCAATAAGTTGCGTAAGCAAGATGCAGAAGGACAGAGCTTTAGCTTATTATACAAAAGGTTGCAAGAAGGACTTGATAATGCAATGAAGTCGTGAACTACAGTCCCAGCCAGACATACTTGCTCTGTCAATAGATTGTATCAAAGTGGTGCATATCTATCCCCAGTATACACTTTTCCACAATGAGAGTGAACCATGGCAAACACAAAGTCACTTGCAGATCCCAAATAGATGGTTAATAAGCAGGGTAGAAAAACACAGACAGGTAATCACATACCAGCCGCAACGAGCGGCATACTTTGTTCCCAAAGCAGGGTAATCCTCATCCGTCCGTGTAGTGAATTAACACAATGGCAAGTTTTGTTTTCATATATTTCCATGGAGCTTTGCATACATCTGGGGGTCTTCCCAGCAGCAAGCAGAGGTGTAAGGCAGCGACCTACCTTCTTCTTTCTTTTTTCCACTAATGACTGATTAGGTGATTAGCTTAGGTTTTAATAGTGCATTTATCTACGATTCTTTTAACTATTGTAATTAATATGTATTTATTTTTCTTGTTGTGTTTTTTATTTTAAATATAAATATATATTTTAAAATGTGTATTCATGTTACAAAAGGCATTAGTGTTACAATTGTTTTATTGCATAACAGTTATGCAGTTATGTGATACTGTAATTGTAATGCAACTGTCTTTTATAACATAAATATCCTTTTTAAAAATATATATATTTCTTTTACAAGATATACCGAGTCCACGGATTCATCCTTTACTTGTGGGATATATTCCTCCTGCTAAGAGGAAGTGGCAAAGAGCACCACAGCAAAGCTGCTATATAGCTCCTCCCCTAACTCCTCCCCCCAGGCATTCTCTTTGCCTATGCTAGCAATAGGAAGGGTAAAGTTTATATGGTGATAAAATGATTGTTTTAGTTTTCTTCAATCAAGAATTTTTTATTTTTTAAATGGTACCGGAGTGTACTATTTTTCCTCTGGCAGAACATAGAAGAAGAATTCTGCCTGGAGTCTGATGATCTCAGCAGTTGTAACTGAGGTCCATGTTTGCTTTCCCACAAGATTGCTGAGGAGAACAGAAGAGTTTTCAGTGTGGGGAATGTTTCCTGCTGTGCGCAGCACTGAGGTATGTGCAGTCATTATTTCTGAGGAGACTGTGATGTATCAGAACTGACTGACATAATTCCCATTGAGGGAAGGAGTAAGCAGTAATTCTGTTCAGTGAAAGAGGTTATTACTTTGATCCTGTATGGTTTAATGCATGGTGACACACAAAAGATTGAACGCTTGATTGAATGTGATTCCCCTTATCTTATATTCCATTCTGATAAGGTGGGTTTTGCGTACTAAACCTGGATTCCTTCCTAAGGTTGTTTCAAATACGAATATTGATCAGGAAATTGTTGTTCCTTCTCTGTGTCCTAGACCTTCTTCTAAGAAGGAGCGTCTGTTACATAACTTAGACGTGGTTCGTGCTTTGAAGTTTTACTTGCAAGCAACCAAGTATTTCTGTCAAACATCTTCTCTGTTTGTTGTTTATTCTGGGAAGCGTAGAGGTCAAAAAGCTACAGCTACCTCTCTTTCTTTTTGGCTGAAAAGCATCATACGTTTGGCATACGAGACTGCTGGACAGCAGCCTCCTGAAAAGATTATGGCTCATTCCACTAGAGCTGTGGCTTCCACATGGGCTTTTAAAAATGATTCTTCTGTTGAACAGATTTGTAAGGCTGCGACTTGGTCCTCCCTTCATACTTTTTCCAAATTTTAAAAATTCGATACTTTTGCTTCTTCTGAGGCTATTTTTGGGAGAAAGGTGCTTCAAGCAGTGGTGTCTTCCGTTTAGGATCCTGTCTTGTCCCTCCCTTTCATCCATGTCCTAAAGCTTTGGTATTGGTATCCCACAAGTAAAGGATGAAACCGTGGACTCGGTATATCTTGTAAAAGAAAAGGAAATTTATGCTTACCTGATAAATTGATTTCTTTTACGATATACCGAGTCCACGGCCCACCCTGTCATTTTGAGACAAGATTTATTTTTTATATAAACTTCAGTCACCTCTGCACCTTAATGGTTCTTTCCCTTTCTCTTCCTATCCATTTGGTCGAATGACTGGGGGGAGGAGTTAGGGGAGGAGCTATATAGCAGCTCTGCTGTGGTGCTCTTAGCCACTCCCTGTTAGCAGGAGGAATATATCCCACACGTAAAGGATGAAACCGTGGACTCGGTATATCGTAAAAGAAATCAATTTATCAGGTAAGCATAAATTTCCTTTTTTTTACAATAATAAATGCATCAAGCAAGAATATCTTCGTTTTAATTTATATATCCAATACTTAAACTAATATGCCTGAAGTTGCTCTAACCCGATACATATTCAATTTAATTGTGCTCAAGTGAACGCGTTTACTTTCAACCTTTAATACGTGCGCTACTTCCAATGCATGAAAACACTTACAACAAACCCTTTATCGCTCGCACACAACTGTTAGTGTAGCACTCCTAATGTAACCCATAGAAATTATGGCACCCCCTTGGAAGCACACGGCAAAATGGAAGAGTTAGTTACAACATTTGGCCAAGTGGTTTAAGCCAGGACAACGCCAAGGTCTCTTCATCCCTTGGTCCCTAACCTACAGCCACACTATGGATACTTTCAATCAAACATGCATTGTGTTGCTGTAGGTTAGGAACCCAGGGTGGAAGAGACATTAATGTGGCCCTGGTCTTAAACCATTTGGCCAAACTGTAACTCTTCTTTTTTCTTTTAGTCAGCTGTGTGCTTGCAAGAGAGTGCCAAACTTTCTATGTGTTGTGTATACATATATATACTGTATTTATAGTCCAGGGCAAACTTGTGCTGATGTTAGGACCGGTCTATATTGAGACATCTTGTAAGACTGGCTAGGGCAGTATGATTATACAGTGTGACTAAGGTTTCAGTTTTAATTGCATAGCCTAGATAATACATACATTAAAGTCTATGCAAATCATTATTCAGATATTAATATTACAATGTTACAGTCAGTATTCAAATTCCAACATTCATTAATTTTATCTTAATATAAGTCCATTCTTTGAGGCCCATTTATCAAGCTCCATATGGAGCTTGTGGGCCTGTGTTTCTGGCGAGTCTTCAGGCTCACCAGAAACAGCAGTTATAAAGCAGCGGTCTGCTCTGAGCAGGCGGACAGGAATCGCCACAATTCAACCCGGTCAAGTACAATCGGGTTGATTGAAATCCCCCTGCTGGCGGCCCATTGGCCGCAAGTCTGCAGGGGGCAGCATTGCACCAGCAGCTCTTGTGAGCTGCTGGTGCAATGCTGAATATGGAGAGTGTATTGCTCTCCACATTCAGCGATATCTGTTGGACCTGATCCGCACTGTTGGATCAGGTCTGACAGACATTTGATAAATAGGCCTCTTATTATCATAATATTCTTGACAATTGTCAGATTAATGATTCAACCACATATAAGGCTGTCACAGAATTGGAGCTTAATGTAAAAAGGGTCCAAAACAAAAAAAAAACAATTCTAATTTTTAATTTTTTATTAAGGGTCCAAAAAAAAAACAAATCTACTTTTTTATTTTTCATTAGAGTACATTTGTTTTTTGTTGAAAAGGTGTTGATTATTTTGGATATTGAGGTAATTAGCTCTTTTTCAAAACTAGCTAACATTTTATTTCTGCTTATTTTATCTTCTGTGTCTTCAGAGGTTTTTTTCCATTCCTTCATACTAGGGAATGGAATAGGCTGACAATTTTCTTCAAAGGTTTTAAATTATATTCTTTGCCGGCAGTTAAATTAAATTTTGAGGGTTCTCCAATTTAATGGGGCTATCTCTACTCCTGCTAAATTATGCTATTGTTTCTATAGCAAAATAATATTTATTTTCTTTTTAAATGGTTGTATCCTATTTAAGGATTTTTTTTTATTTTCAGGTACTTTTCTTGGACCTGTAATTTATTTGGATGATGTTGCTTTTGCTCCATTTTTTCTGTTTACTTTAAAGATCAAGTATCAGATTATGTATTATTTAGCATTGTTAAGGGACAAAGTCTACTGCTCATTTGAGGATCAGACTGGGTGCTGTTGCATTTGTCTTGTTGTCTTGCATTTTTGTTTATGCAAGTCCGGTGTGTTGGCTGCTCCCTTAACTGGATTAACATGCTAATAATTTTAATTGTTTCTTCATTTTTATTGAATATTTTCACAAATGAGGTTTAATATATGTCTTTAGCTGTTTTTAGCTAGAAGAAATTTTGTGATTTCTAAAAAAAACTTTTTTTTTTTTTTTCCAAGATAATCAATTATTTGATTCATATTGGATTCAATTCTTAACTGTTACTCTGGGCTTCAAGATTAAGTTCTTAGACTAAAACTTTAAGCTTATTTTAGTTTGGTTGTTCTTACTGAAGAACAAAATTCTAAATTCTTACCCAAGTAACATGTTTTTATTTAGAAGTTTTTTTGGTTCTATTCGGTCCAAAATTCTTAGATTTTGGGTACAAATAAAATTTGAAGTAAAACCGTCTGTGAGAAATCTTTTTCTCTCTATTATATTCCAGCTATTCCAGTAAGGCTAACACTTTCCTTAATGTGTTTCAGTCCCATATATTTTGGGTAATGTTGAAGTGCGGTTGATCACCTGTTGAGGATCAAGCGCTGCTCAGATCTGGAATCTTCTGGGGTATTTATTCCAGTTCCATTTTAGGATCTGGGTTTTGGGGTTTTATTCAAACTATTCATTGTTCCAAAGATAGAAAATCTTTTTATTATATAAATGTACCATCTTTTAGATTGGTATTTATATGGTCTATTCTGACTTTTTTTGGTCAGTGATAGCATTATTTGTTTTCATTAGATACAATAGATGCATATCTTCATTTCTGTTTTCATTCAGATTATTTTTATTTTCTGAGACTACGGAATCTCATATGATTCAACTTTGTTTTTTCAAGATATGGTTAGAGGATCTTTTAATCAAAAGCTCTTGATTCCTCACACAAGGGTCACCTTTTTTAGGTTTCCAGATAGATTGTGTCACTGTCTTTGTCTCTAACAGATAAGTGATTTTTTTCTTATTGGGTTCCGTCTGTCGGTACCTTCAGTCTCTATTATTTCCTTCAGTTGCTATATATGCATGGAAATTTAGGTCTTATGGCTGCAGCATTGGATTCATTTCCCTTTGCTCATTTTCATAGAAAACATTTCCAGTTTTTTATGCTGCATAATGGTGCAGGGATTCTAGGATTTAATTTTTTAAAATCTTCGAATTCTATGTTTATCTATCTTTGATTCTGTGGTTAAGATCACCATCATTTAGTTCTACAGGTCTCTTCGATTCTTTCAACCTGGACCATGATCTCTATAGATGCGAGTCTTTTAGGTTGGGAGGCTGTCTGAGGTTCTCTGTCAGCACAAGGGGTTTGGAAATCTCAGGAGGCGAGATTACCATTTGATATCTTGGAACTCTGTGCATTCCCAGAGTTCTTCAGTTGGTTTCTTTTGAAGAAGAGACGTTTATTGTTTTTTTCAGACATTATCACATCTGTGGTGTATGTCAATCATCAGTGTGTGACTATCAGTCTTTAGACTGTGACAAAAGTATCTCGGATATTTGCTTGGGCTAAATCCAGCTCCTATCTAAATTCTGGGGTCTTTTTCCCAGGTATAGACGTTTGGGAAGCGGAATATCTCGGTTAATCAAGCTTTACATCCGGGAGAATAGTCTTTACCCAGATATGTTTTTCAATTTTTCAGATGTGAGGGCTTCCAGAAATAGATCTGTTGGCCTCTCGTCTTAACAAGGAACTTCCCAGGGGCCTATTTCAGGTCCGGGGATCCTCAGGCGGAAGTAGCGTATGCATTGACACTTCCTTGGAATTATCATTCTGTCTATATCTTCCGCCTCTAGTTCTTCCAAAATTCTAATGGAGCGTTCGTTTGTACTGCTGGTGGTTCCAGCATGGCCTCACAGGTTTTGGTATGCGGATCTCATTCGGATGGCCAGTTGCCAACCTTGGACATTTCCGTTTAAAACCAGACCTTTTATCTCAAGGCCCATTTTTCCATCAGGGTCTCAAATCATTTAATTTGAAGGTATGGAGATTGAACATTTGATTCTTAGTCATAGAGGTTTCTCTGACTCAGTGATTAATACTATGTTACAGGTTTGTAAATCTGTCTCTAGAAAGATTTATTATCGAGTTTGGAAGACTTTCATTTCTTGGTGTTCTTCTCATAAATTCTTTTGGCATTCTTTTATAATTCCTAGAATTTTACAATTTTTCAGGTTGGTTTAGATAAGGTTTTGTCTGCAAGTTCTTTGAACGGACAAATCTCTACTCTTTCTGTTCTTTTTCACAGAAAGATTGCTATTCATTCTGATATTCATTGTTTTGTACAGGCTTTGGTTTGTATCAAGCCTGTCATTAAGTCAATATCTCCTCCTTGGAGTATCAATTTGGTACTAAGGGCTTTACAGGCTCCTCCGTTTGAACCTTTGCATTCTCTGGACATTAAAATTACTTTCTTGGAAAGTATTGTTCCTTTTGGTTATCTCTTCTGCTAGAAGAGTTTCTGAGTTTTCTGCTCTTTCTTGTGCATCTCCTTTTCTGATTTTTCATCAGGGTAAGGCAGTGTTCCTTCCTGTTATTCATTATTTTGTTCAGGCTTTGGTTCTTATCAAACCTGTCATTAAGCCAATTTCTCCTCCTTGGAGTTTTAATTTGGTTCTAAAGGCTTTACAGGCTCTTCTATTTGAGCATATGTTTTCTCTAGACATTATTTACTTTCATGGAAAGTATTGTTCTTTTTAGACATCTCTTCAGCTAGAACAATTTTTTGTTCTTTCTTGTGAGTCTCCTTTTTCTGATTTTTTCATCAGGATAAGGTGGTTTTTGCTATCCTCATTTCAATTCTTACCTAAAGTTGTGATTTCTATCAACATTAGGGAGGAATTATTGTCTTTTCCTAAGACTTCTTTGGTAAGATTCTTACATTCTTTGGATATGGTAAGAGTTTTGAAATCTTATGTTGAAGCTATTCAGATTTCAGATAGTCTTCTAGTCTATTTGTTATTTTTTCTGGTGTTAGGAAGGTCAAAAGGCTTCTGCCATTTATTTGGCATCTTGCTTAAACTTTTGATTCATCATGCTTTTTTGGAGTCGGGTGGATTCCCGCCTCGGAGGATTATGGCTCATTCTACTAGGTAAGTTTCTACTTCCTGGGCTTTTTAAGAATGAAGCTTCTGTTGATCAGATTTGCAAAGCAATGACTTGGTCTTCTTTGCATACTTTTACTATGTTCTACCATTTTGTTGGTTTCTCTTCTTTAGAAGCAGTTTTGGTAGAAAGGTACTTCAGGCAGCTGTTTCAGTTTGATTCTTCTGCTTATATTTTCAGTTTTTTTCATTATAAAAATTGAAACTTTTTTTGATTTGGGTAGTGGATTAATTTTTCAGCGGAATTGGCTGTCTTTATTTTATCCCTCCCTCTCTAGTGACTCTTGCGTGGAAGTTCCACATCTTGGGTATTTATTATCCCATACGTCACTAGCTCATGGACTCTTGCTAATTACATGAAAGAAAACATAATTTATGTAAGAGCTTACCTGATAAATTCATTTCTTTCATATTAGCAAGAGTCCATGAGGCCCACCGTTTTTTGTGGTGGTTATGATTTTTTGTATAAAGCACAATTATTCCAATTCCTTATTTTGTTGATGCTTTCGCTCCTTTTTTATCACCCCACTTCTTGGCTATTCGTTAAACTGAATTGTGGGTGTGTAGAGGGGTGTATTTATAGGCATTTTAAGGTTTGGGAAACTTTGCCCCTCCTGGTAGGAATGTATATCCCATACGTCACTAGCTCATGGACTCTTGCTAATATGAATGAAATGAATTTATCAGGTAAGTTCTTACATAAATTATGTTTTTTTTTTAAGAATCAGTAATCTATAAATATTTAATTCCATGAGATTTCCTAAGAGTGCTTCAAAACGTAAGAAGATGCATTAAATGTTATCAACTGGCTTTTTAATGTTATTCACTCCTGGCTTTTTTTAATTCTGCAGTGTAAATTATCTTTAATTTTGTAGGAAAAATAATGCATATCATTTTTAAGTCACTGGTGGATTATACAAAATAACAAAAGAGGGTCTTTTATACACTCTCCGGAGATTCTAAGAAATCTGGCGGAGAAAAGAACTTTGATGAGTGAATTATATGGCAGTAGTTCTGGTTAACGAACAACAGCCGAGTATAATAGCTGCTTAACTAATCATTTCCCGCATGGCTCATTCTCTTGCTCATGGCTCATTCTCTTGCTCTGGAAGCACAGTACTGAATAAACTCACAGTAGGGGGAATCAGATTTAGATACAATTATGTAAAATCATGTGACTGGTCCAAACAATTTACTCTGTGGGAAAATCCCCAACTTAAGAGTACTGTTCAGCATACTGAATCTTATTTATTCTCCAAACTGCACAGCATGGGAAGAAATTGATGTTATCACATTGTATCTGCACTGAAAGTGCTCTACAGTGTATGATTATTAAATAGATGCTTTGGTAAAAACATTGAATATCTCTCAACAGTAAATAAAAGATGTTGCAAATGGGTGCTTAGTGTGCTTGTTAACTATAAGTGGTCTAACTCAAATACATTGTCTTTTTGGTATTGCATTTACACGAAAAGGCATATAATTATTTTTCTGGGTCCTCACAGGATTCTAAGAATCTTCATAAGTTATAAAGCATAGATTTCATATGTAGGCCTATAAATCTTGTATAAAAAGATAAGATGAACAAATTGCCAAAAGGCAAGAAAACAGATTTCATGTGTAAATATTTGTAGCTTCGATTATAACTACCTCACTATTCATATCTGATTGTCATATGTCAGCTGTGATTAAGCAGTATTATGATTCCTATTTCCTATACTACAGGGTTTGTTGTTCCTATTAGCGTCAATAGCTGATGATGGCCTGCAATAAATATTGGTGACGTCAAATACAGAAGCAGATATATTTTCTGCAGAAAAATATGTTTCTATTCAAATATGTAATTCATCTATGTGCATTTAGATTTTGACTAGAATGTCCCTTTAACGTTCGTCGGTTTAGCGCATCCTCAGAGCTGTGGTTAACTTTCGTGAAACAAAAAAGTGTCACAAAACACATGAAAAATACATTATACAATACAGTTACACTCATAATAACACTATCTAATAAAATTATTTTTTTTAAAAAGGGCTCAAAGATATAAGATCTCAGGTGTTAAGGAAAAAAAGGCAGGCAAAGGGTTTTAAAATAGAGATACATACAGATACATGTCTAAATATGTGCATGTAAGTATATATATATATATATATATATATATATATATATAAAGTATAAATATATATATATATATATATATATATGTTTGTATGTGTGTACAGATGTATTAATGTATGTTTTTATGTGTGTATTTATAGACAAATATACACATATAAACGCATAAATACATATGTACACATATATAGACATTAGACATGTGCAACGCTAAAAAAGTTTAGTTTTCATTAGTTAAATAAATAATTTCCTTTTGGCAAATTAGTTTAGTTAAGTTTAAAAAAAAAATTGTTTCGGCAAATTAGTTATGTTAAGTTAAATCGTTTTTTCAAGTCCGTTATTTTTTCAGATCCATTCTATATTCATATGCATTATACTCCCCTTTGTTTATAGCGCTGAGGAATCTGTTGGCACTCTACAAATAACCGATAATAATAATAATTATTCTATTCTGAAGTTTAGAATAGAATTATGCATATGAATGAAGAATGGATCCGAAAAAATTAAAGGATCCGAAAAAACAATTTAACTAAATATAACTAATATGCCGCCGATTGCCGAAACAAAATGATCTAAAACCTCCGCCAAACACTACCTATGCCTATTAACCCTTAAAATGCTGGCCCCCACATTGCAACAACCTAAATTAAACTATATTAACCCCTAAACCTAACACCCCCTAACTTTAAAAGTAGAAAATGGCGGTATAAAATTTCAAAAAATACTTTATTAAACATCTTAAAAAATAAGGTTATAATAAAACCACAGCAATAAGCAAAAGGATCTGACGCGTTTCGGCATCCATGTTTGCCGTAATCATAGACTACAGTGTTCAAAGCTTATATCTTGCTATTTAAAGTACTCGCTATGTTTGGATTAAATTTAGCTCCTCTTCTTTTAACACTATGAGAACTGGATAAACATATTTGATTCTATTCGTACACAATACATTTTTACTTTGCATAACTGTCATGGATCCCACCGTTCCATGCAGACAGCCAGGCGAAGTCGCCCCTTCGGGGGCAAGCAAGAGACTTGAACCTGGGACCTCTCTTGTCCGAGGCTTGTTCTCTTGCCTCTAAGCCACGGCTGCTTCTCTTTATTTGTGTGAGTATGTAAGTCTTTCATTACCTTTCCTTACCCTGTCTGCAGCACTGAGGCTGGATATTGCTTTGCCTTCATCACCTGTGCTCATTTACAACCTGTCAGTCAGACTTTCCTGGAACTTCCTACCAATTAGCAGCTCATTATCTGGCTATATAACCCTGCTTTTTCCTGTGCTCAGTGTCAGTTCTTTGTTTCATGTTTCCTGTTTAGGTGTCTTTGTTCCTGAAATCTCCAAGACTGACCCAGGCATGTGACCACGGCTCTGTTCATCGTTTACCTGTACCTCTGGCATCCTTTGATCTCTGCAATACCTTCACTACTCTTTTGGATTTACTCTTGTTTGTACAGTATACTTGGATCCTTGGTTTTTGCACACAGCCCCCGTGCATTTATTCACAGCCCAGGTGGTTTTCTTACCTGATCACTTTGGGCTGTGATACCTGTAAGGGTGAGCACATATCTCTGCTACAGACTCCAATCCAGGTAAGACCTTTACAATAACACTTAATTGTTATATCCATTTGATAATGGGATATATAAAAACTAAATGGGCATATAATAATTCACCAAACAAAGAGAACATATAATAATTCATACATATGTTACAATGTATACATTAAATAGTTATTAGATGAATACTTGATATCGACTTTTGGTTCATGGGGATCTTGCAGCATGCAGGATAGCATTCCCAGCAATAGGCTTTTGATACAAATCAGTTTTAACCTTATTCATAGAAGCCTCTGCCTCCAGTATTAGGGCTAGAAAATGAACTTTAGTTATATTGCATTCAAAAGTTACTTCAATTCCATATTGACTGTCATTCAGGTATTCAACAAATAGTCTGGCTTTATTCTGACCACCCTTCCAGACCACTATCAGGTCATCTATAAATTGTCTATATATGACAATCTCATTAATGAAGGGGTTTATATCTGCAGAGAACAGGGAGCGCTCCCACCAGCCCATAAAGAGGTTGGCGAAAGAGGGCGCAAATTTTGCGTCTATAGCAGTCCCTCTTCTCTGCTCATAGAAAACACCTTCAAACATAAAATAATTGTTCTCCAATAAGAATCTTATGACCTTTAGAAGATATGACCTGATATTGGTCTGGAAGGGTGGAGAAAATAAAGCCAGACTATTTGTTGAATATCTGAATGACAGCCAATATGGAATTGAAGTAACTTTTGAATGGAATATAACTAAAGTTTGTTTTATAGACTCAATACTGGAAGCAGATGCTTCTATGAATGAGGTTAAAACTGATTTGTATCGAAAGCCTATTGCTGGGAATGCTATCCGGCATGCTGCGAGTAACCACCCAAAACACATTTTTAAAGGGATAATAAAAGGACAATTAATGAGGGTGATACCAAACTGCTCTGACTCAGAGAAATTTAAAATTGAAAAAAATTAACTTAACTCTAGGTTTGTAAGCAGAGGTTACCCTAGGAGACTAATAAATACAGTGGATCAGGAAATAAAGCATATGAGTAGGGCAGAGCTTTTAAAGAAAAAAGATACAAAAAATCATGATGATAGAGTAACATTTGTTACACAATACTCAAATCAACATTTGTCAAATCGTTAAAATAGTTTATGGTGATAAGAGCTTGCATAAGACACCCCAAAATAAAAAAATAAAAAAACAACTAATCTATAATAAACTGCCAAGGGCCCTTAAAAGGGCCTTTTGTAGGGCATTGCTCTAAAGTTAACAGCTCTTTTGCAAAAAAATAAAAACAAACACCCCATAACATTACAAACCCCCACCCCCCAAACCCACAAAATAAAAATAAACCTAATCTACCCATTGCCCCAAAAAGGATTTGCTACAATGTAAAGTAGTGAGTGTACTGCCTGTATAACAGTGTAAATTTGCTTTCCCCTCAAAATAACTCAACACAGCCATTAATGTCTAAACCGTTGGCAACAAAAGTGAGTACACCCCTAAGTGGAACTTTCCAAACTGGACCTAAAGTGTCAATATTTTGTGTGGCCACCATTATTTTCCAGCTCTGCCTTAACCCTTTAGGGCATGGAGTTCACCAGAGCTTCACAGGTTGCCACTGGAGTCCTCTTCCACTCCTCCATGACAACATCACGGAACTGGTGGATGTTAGAGACCTTTTGCTCCCCCAACTTACGTTTGAGGATGCCCCACAGATGCTCAATAGGGTTTAAGTCTGGAGACATGCTTGGCCAGTCCATCACCTTTACCCTCAGCTTCTTTAGCAATGCAGTGGTCATCTTGGAGGTGTGTTTGGGGTCGTTCTTATGTTTGAATACTGCTCTGCGGCCGAGTATCCAAAGGGAGGGGACCAGTAAGTCACAGTACATGTTGGCATTCATGCTTCCCTCAATTAACTGTAGTTCCCCAGTGCCGGCAGCACTCATGCAGGCCCAGACCATGACACTCCCACCACCATGCTTGACTGTAGGCAAGACACAGTTGTTTTTGCACTCCTCACCTAGTTGCTGCAACAAATGCTTGACACCATCTGAACCAAATAAGTTTATCTTGGTCTCATCGGACCACATGACATGGTTCCAGTAATCCATGTCCTTAGTCTGCATGTCTTCAGCAAACTGTTTGCAGGTTTTCTTGTGCATCATTTTTAGCAGAGGCTTCCTTCTGGGACGACAGCCATACATACCAATTTGATTTAGTGTGCGGCGTATGGTCTGAGCACTGACAGGCTGTCCCCCCACCCCTTCAACCTCTGCAGCAATGCTGGCAGCACTCATACATCTATTTCCCAAAGACAACCTCTGGATATGACCCTGAGCACGTGCACTCAACTTCTTTGGTCGACCACAGCGAGGCCTGTTCTAAATGGAACCTGTCCTGTGAAACCACTGTATGGTCGTGCCCACCGTGCTGCAGCTCAGTTTTAGGGTCTTGGCAATCTTCTTAAAGCCTAGGCCATCTTTATGTAGAGCAACAATTCTTTTCAGATCCTCAGAGAGTTCTTTGGCATGAGGTGCCATGCTGAACTTCCAGTGACCAGTATGACAGAGTTTGAGAGGGATAACACCAAATTTAACACACCTGCTCCCCATTTACACCTGAGACCTTGTAAACTAACGAGTCACATGACACCGGGGAGGGAAAATGGCTAATTGGGCCCAATTTGGACATTTCCACTTAGGGGTGTACTCACGTTTGTTGCCAACGGTTTAGACAATAATGGCTGTGTGTTGAGTTATTTTGAAGGGACAGCAAATTTACACTGTTATACAGGCTGTACACTAACTACTTTACATTGTAGCAAAGTGTCATTTCTTCAGTGTTGTCACATAAAAAGATATAATAAAATATTTACAAAAATGTGAGGGGTGTACTCATATATACAAACAAGTATGTGCAGATATATGCACAAATTCTAGCATTAATAATAATTTAAAACATTTTTAAAAAAACATGAGATAAGCATATCATGATTTGTAGAAATACAAATACACATTAATTTATGTGAAAATATCAAATATCAGATTTTTTGTATAAAAAATAAATAGAAAAATAACTTTCTATGAGATATTGTTTGTTCAGGTATAAATCTAGCTATTTCTTGGACATTAACAGATGAAAAATAAAAGAAAAACGTGCTTGTTCATGGACAGTAATGAAATGGTATAAATAAAGTTGGAAAAAACAGAAAAAACTGTCTTAGACTTGTGCGCAGCAAAAAAAATTGTTTTGGTTCATTTCAGACTGAATTTGATATTTCCGAATTTCGGATTCAGATTGATTCGAATTTGGATACATTTGAATGCATTCGTTTTGGATTCATTTGGATTCAAATAAATTCGGATGTATTCGGCTGTATTCGTTTCGGATTTGATTCGTAAATTCGGAAGTTTAACACTATTTCAAACAGTATTAGACTAGAAATACTATTTTTAATTTGAATGTTACATTTCGAATTCGAATGTAGCATTCAAATTTGAATATTACATTTATTAAACTCAGTTGTAGACTAGAAATACTATTTCGAATTCTAATGTTACATTTGAATTTGAATGTAGCATTCAAATTCGATTACATTTATTAAACACAGTTGTAGACTAGAAATACTATTTTGAATTTAAATGTGACATTCAAATTCGAATGTGACATTCAAATTTGAATATTACATTTTAAATGTAATGAATAAATCCAAATTAATTCAGATTTATTCGGTACAAATGCATTCAGATTAGTTTAGTTTCATTGCTAGGATAATTCGGAAATTTGTATTGATCAAAATCTCTGAATTCGTCTGAATTTGTCCGAATTTCGATTCGGAACGAAACACACATGTCTAAAAGGATATTTGCGACATTGATAACTCTTATTTATTATCAGGGTGCCAGGAATCAGACTGAGACAAGAAGTGCAAAAATAATCACACCTTTATTAATAACAAAAAATAATAAAAAGTTCATAAGTCAAATAACAAGCCAGGAGTCAAAACCAGAGCTGGTAGTCAGACGAGCCGAGTAAGGAGCCAAAACGAGAAGTCAGACGAGCCGGAATCAGGAACAGCAGAATTAGGAACAAGCCAGAGATCAGGAACAAGGAGGGACGTCAGACAGCCAGGTAATACACTGGAACTCATAAACAGGTGTGATACAACGCAAGGGCAAAGCATACTTGTTATTTGACTTGTGGAATTTTTATTATTTTTTGCTATTAATAAAGGTGTGATTTTTTTTGCACTTCTCGTCTCAGTCTGATTCCTGACGCCCTGACATTACGCAAAGGCCATGAATCCTGATGGTGCTAATAATCCACCTTTATCTGCCATCGTTTCCAGGATGGATGAACAGGATCACTGCTTGGATCAATTTGCACTAGCCCTGCAAACCCTGCTGACTCGCACTGCACATTTGGACCAAAGTGTTCTGCAAGTTATGGCTGCTCCTGTTTCTCCTGCTGCACCTATGCCTACCAGGAGCATGTCCGGTTCTGCACCTCTACCTCAGCTATATGGAGGCGATCCTATTCAGTGCAGAGGGTTTTTGAACCAGGTGGACATTTACTTTGAGTTGTTACCTCAGGCGTTTCCCTCCGACAGAGCTAAGGTGGGATTTCTCATCTCGTTACTCTCTGGCACAGCTCTTGCCTGGGCTAATCCCTTGTGGGAGACTAATAAACCTGTGATTTCAAATTACCCTGAATTTGTGGCCTCCTTTTGAAGGGTATTTAATGTTCCGGCTCGCTCCTCCTCTGCTGCTAAACGACTCATGTCCATTCAGCAAGGTACAAGATCTGTTGCTCAGTATGCTATTGAGTTCTATACGCTTGCCGCAGAGGTAGGTTGGAACAATGAAGCCCTTGTTGCCGCCTTCTTTCATGGGCTCTCTGATGCGATTAAAAACGAAGTTGCTGCCAGAGATTTACCAGAGGATCTCAAGGCATTGGTGTCTTTTTTGATCCTAATTGACTCAGAGAGAGGCCCTCTTTCAAGGAGCGCTTGGGAAGCCTCCTGTTCCGTTGTCTCCAACGTGTTCGTTCCCACCCATGCCTCCCTCTCCTCCCATGCCTCCTGGTCCCGAGTCAACAGGTACTGCTGGGCCGATGCAGCTGGGATTCACGCATCTCTCCGCGGCGGAGACGGCCTTTAGGAGGAGGGAGGTGCTCTGCCTCTATTGTGGGTTATAGGGTCACCTTTTGAAGTCTTGTCCTACACGGCCAGGAAACGCTCACACCTAAGGTTCTGTCGGGGGCAGACCTCATCCAGGAACCGCTTAAGGAGAAACCTTTGGTCACGGTTGTCCTTTCCTGGGTGGACTCCTCCATAGTCACTCAGGCTCTTGTTGACTCTGGTGCTGCGGGCTATTTCATTGGCAGTGCTTTTGTATCAAAGCACTCCATTCCTGTTTTGCCTCGGTCCGTACCGCTTGCTATTGAGGCCATTGATGGCAGGCCCCTTCAGCCCGCACTCGTTACTGACGAAACTGCTCCGTTGTGCATGGCTGTTGGGGCTCTCCATTTTGAAACCCTCCAGTTCCAGGTGATAAACTCTCCGTATTTTCCTTTGTTCTGGGTTATTCCTGGCTCCAAAAGCACAATCCCAGTCTCGACTGGCGCAGGTCTGAAATTGTGTTGTGGTCCCCGCAATGTATTTCCACTTGTCTTCGGAAACCAGTTAAAGTCTTGTGCACTTTTTCAGTATCTCAATTGCCAGAGGAGTACCGAGAATTCCTAAACCTGTTTGACAAGGTGCGTGCCGGTACGTTGCCTCCTCACCGGTCTTATGATTGTGCCATAGACCTGCAACCCGGAGCCATTCCTCCACGGGGCCAGGTGTACCCTCTGTCTGTTGCAGAGAATTGTGCTATGGA